>NW_024425452.1:34084933-34173461 GCF_017311325.1 Ursus maritimus | reverse complement strand
CAGGCTGCGGGATGGTGACTCAGCCCTCTTCTCCCATGGCTAGGGCCATGAAGAGCTCTGCTCCTAGTCTCTGGTTTCAGAGTGAGCGTGGGGGAAGGCTGTCAGCCGTCATCTTCGGCTTTTCCAGGACTCCTGTCCAGTCGTTTCTGAGCACGGAGGACGGTGCCTATAAGAGCACTTTATTTTGCCCTTGGTTCTTCTAACTGGTGAGTGAGAACTGTGTTCTCAGCTGTAGGACAGAGGCCTCTTCCCTAAGAGAGACATAATGGAAAATGCAATCCATATTTTACATGTGGTGAGAGGAAAGATACGTAGACAGAGCCAGAGCCTCTTACTCACAAGGAGCATAAAAATATATGCGCGGGACGTGCATCACTAAAGAAATGATGGAATAACAGTGCTGCTTCAGAACCAAGGTTTTTTGATGCGTGAGGAATATGCCAGTACCGAAAAGTAAACAAATCTGTGACATGATTTTAAGTGAGAAAGCAAATGCTACAATTTATGTTTTAAAAAATTCCAAACGTGTATATGTATAATGGCGTATTTTGTAAAAACAAATGTCTGTAAGGCCTGTGTAAAAAAAAGTATCTGTTGGGTAGAAGGTAATTTTCACATTTTTATTGTTCATAATTCTATTTTGCTCAACTTTTTACAGCAGGCGTCTTTTTTATTTAAAAACAAAAAACTGAAGAAAAACTTAACGGAAAAAAAAGAAAAACAGACAAAATGAACACTTTTCAGAGAAAACATGCAAATTGCCATTTACCAAAAATTTTTAATGTGTATTTTAACTAGTTTTAGAGAAAAGCAAACTAAAGCAACAACAAAGTGCTATTTCTGGCACATTTAACTGGAAACTAATTTTCTAACCCTATTAAGGAGTCTGGATGAGATGTAGTGAGAGACAGGCACATTTTTTTCCACTGGTGGTGGGAGTTTATACAGTTTACATTGGCACACTCATTCAGAACAATAAAGGCAAAGTATATTTTTTTATAAAGTATATTTGAACCTAAAAAAAGTTTTATTTTTCTGTTTTACTCACCAATTCCAATTCCAGAACCTATCAAAAGGAAGTAATTTATGTATCAAAAAATTTATGTAGCCAAATACTTATCATGAATCATTCACAGCAGAAATGAAAAACAATGCATTCAATAATACAGAAATTGTTAAAGGATAATATCATGCAGCCATTTAAAATCTTATGCTCAAAGAATATTTAATGACATGTCAAAATCTCATTTTATAATTCAGTGAAATTGGGGGGGGGGAGTAAGGTATGAAATCAGCTTTGTAGGTAATCAAATACCAGGTGTGCATACATACTCATACAGACAGAGACAAGAGACTGGAAAAATAGACCAAAACATTAAACTTTGTGATAGCTGGGCTTGCCATTATAGGTGATTTTATTTCTTTATAATTTTCTACACTTTCCACTTTTTCAGCAGTGTTCTGATTTTCCACTTATCAGGAAAACTAGTGAAGTTAAGCTAAAATATATGAAAAGTAAAAGGGGAAAAACTTACTTTAGTTCTTTTTAACTAGAAGCAAACAGATATACTATTAGCTGTGTTTAGATGGTGTATTACTCTTAGTGAAGTATGTTTTAGGCTAGAGAAGGTTTTTTAAAAAGTCAGTAATGTCTACTTGTGATTTTCCATTAGCTTTTAATGTAGAATATCTTGGGTTTTTTTTTTGTTTGTTTTTTTTTTTGAATTTGGAATCACATAGCTCAAATAAACCTGTAACTGTTTTTAGGGAAAGGTTCAAAAATATTTTTACAACATCGGGGGAATTGAAATAGATTCAGCTGGTTGTCCCTGCAACGTACAGCCAGTCATATATATAAAGATCTTACAAAGAGTCTGTGCTTTCACAGTTCAACTCCAACTCTGATTAAGCTCTGCCCCCGAGCGGGATTTAAGGCGTCTGTATTCTGGACCCAGAGATAAAAGAGCTCACTTTATCTCACCACACTCTCCAGGCAACAAATGCTCCAGATACCAGGCCTGGCACCAGCAAATGCTCCCTGGTTGTTTCACTAATGCCTTGTCTTTACATAGATGTTACTTTTGCTGGGAATATTGCTGGGAATATTTGCTGGGAATATTATATTATTTAATATGAGGACAGAAGATTCGAGGGGGGGAATATTTTTTAAAACACTTGCCTTAAGTATTTCTTAAAAACATAACTCTGTATACTTTATATGGGTGATTTATACAGTCACCATCCTTGATAAGAAAATTCCTGCCAGTTTCCTCATCTTTCCTTGAGAGGCTCAGATCATAGGAGAAAAGATATCCATGTGACTTTCACTATTTTTCCATCCAAAACTGTTCTTTCTACATTGAAACACATTTAAGAAAGAAATCACAACCAAACTCATTTGGGAAAGAGGCAGTCTAGTCCAGATCTGGTAAACATTTATACTTTGCACTTCCTTTCAAGTAAACAGAAGGCGCTGGTGTTGGCTACAGACCGGCCCCGAGTGCTAATGAAAACACCCCACATGGCTCAGGTGGCATGTGACAGGCAAGTGTTACCAAGTACTTGGGAAAATACAGTGCTCCCACATAGCAGCTCCAGCAAGCTTGTCCATTAATATGATTTGCCAATATAAAGTTATCGACATTGAACCTTTGGTGTGTCTAGTCCCAGTGTATATTTGACTCTCCTTGCTGATTTACTATGCCGTGCGATACATCATGCTAATATCATCTCATAGAGAGTAAAAGATTATTCAGTATTTGAGGTCAAGTAGACTGGAACTTAAAATTCTCTTTCATTTGGCTCAATCTCCAAGTGACTTTAGGCATCTTTTACCATGGGGGGGGGTCTTCCTAGAAACTACTATATCAAGGGCACTTTGTAGAAACTCTCGTTACTATGTATGCGTCATTTATCCTTATTTCCAAATTATGTAACCAATGGCAGAATGATCTAAAGAGGAGGCAGGACAGTTAACCAAGATACATGTAGTCTTACCAGGTGCCAATGCCGCGTGGCATGCCCATGACGAGCCTGCCACACATCGTCTATGCACAGACATTCTTCTCACAGGCCATCAAGTTGGCCAGCCCATGGGTTAAAAGAGTACTGGTTCCAGGGCCTGTGTTCTTTATTCCCTGTCCTCTTCCAAAGCTCTTTGAACATCCTAAGTGATCAGAAGCTCTTTGAAATACAGTCTGGATTCTGTTCCTATTGGGTTATGTAAGTCTAACTTCTTCATCTTTTATGTCCTGACCTCAATGTTCTAGTTAATCAAATAAAATGGCATTTTGTGAAAGAAATTAGATCTCAGTGCAATTATGACAGGCTACTTCTTTTTTTAATAATGAGAAACAAAATGGACAGGAAAATTGCCAACAGCCTACCGGGGCTGCCCAAAGCCTCCTTTGTGGAAGCCGACTGCTTTGGGCAGCACGTTTAACAGCGGGCTCAGCACCCCAGCTGTGTGTGGCTCGTCCGCTACCCCGACCTGCCACTGGGTGAGTTGCTTCCAACATGCCTTGATGGGAATTGTCCTGTCCCTGGAAGTTTTCTTAACATAGGAGGTCCAGACACTCTTCAGTAGCCCAAGTCCACCATTTTCCAGGCTCATTTCCCCTAGATCCAAAGTGTGAAAATCTGTTTGTCCCTGATTCTGCCATGACTTTGGACAATATATTTCATCTTAATTATAAAGCCTCAGTTTACTCATCTGTAAAATACCTGCCGGGTCTATGGTAAGAGTTAAACAAGATAAGATATTTATTTATTTATTTATTTATTTATTTATTTATTTATTTTAAAGATTTTGTTTATTTGAGAGAGAGAGAGAGGGTGAGCACAGCGGGGGAAGGGTGGAGAGAGAGGGAGAGAGAGACTCTTAAGCAGACTCCACACGGAGCGCAAGGCCAGATGCAAGGTTCTATCTCATGACCTGAGATCAGGACCTGAGCCAAAATCAAGAGTCAGATGCTCAACCGACTGAGCCACCAAGGCACCCCAAGATAAGGTACTTAAAATGCTATCACAAAGACCAACAAGCACATGAGAAGATGCTCAACATTATTAGTCATTATGCAGATACAAATCAAAACCACGGTGAGATATTACTTCATACCACAAAGGAAGGCTAGAATAAAAAAAATTAAAAATAACAAATGTTGGTGATGATGTGGAGAAATTAGAACCCTCATATGTTTCTGGTGGCAATATAAAATGGAAACTGTGAAAACCAGATTAGCAGCTCCTCAACAAGTCAAGTAGAGTTAAGTCATGTGACCCAGTAATGCCACTCATGAGCATATCCCCAAAAGAATTGAAAACAGGTGCCCCCCTAAAACTTGAACATGAATATTTAGAGAAGCACTATTCCCAATAGCCAAAACACAGAAACAATCCAAATATCAATCAACTGCTGAGTGGACAAACTGTGGTCTGTCCACACGATGGAATATTATTCAGCCATAAAAGGGAGGAAGTACATACACGTGCTACAACATGGTGAAACCTTGAAAATATTATACTCAGTAAAAGAAACTGGACCCAAAAGGAAACGTATTACAGGAATCAGTTTACATGAAGTATCCAGAGTAGGCCTAGCCGTAGACGTAGAAAGCAGGTTAGTAGCTGCCAGGGACTGGTGGGAGGGAAGAATAGGAATGTCGTGGGTGTAGGGCCTCCTTTTGCGGTAATGAAAATGTTCCCGTACTAGATAGTGGTGATGGTTGCGTGACACTATGAATATTCACCGATGGTAAATTTTATGTTACATGTGGTATTTTGCCCCAGTAAAATGTATTTTGAGAGTAAACATTCAGCCATAACTGAATAATTTTGGCATTTTTATGTATTCTCAGAACAATATTACCTGACAGTTACTATGTAGAAATTTTGTGCATTGGGTTTTATTCTATCAGAATTATTGTCGAATTGATATGATTCTTATCCCCAGTGGAACTGCATGCTCCATCGTATCGGAACAGGACCTCATTACCTTCCACCACACTATTCCTGCAGAGACAGAACTTCCTGTGAGAACTGATTTCAGAGGCGCTGAACATCTTATCTGTCCCTCTGTTTTGACCCTGTAAGCCCACTTTATACCATGAAATTCCATACCAGAAGGCCTCTTTTGTATAAGGCACTGTGTCTCTACCATTGGAATAATAAACTGGAAGAGTTAATACAATGTACCAACAGATCGGAAAATTTAACACCTTAGCAAGAATTCAGCCAGTTACCAAAAAAGCATCTGAAAAAATGGGACTTTGCACAGGAGATTTGGTGGGGGATGACTGAGGTGACAATTTTGCCTGTTAAGATGAACTCCAGTGATGGGCTCTTAATCACCAGGGCAGTGGGAGAAAACAATACTGTGGAGGAGGACAGCTGGAAGGGAGGTGAGAAATTGGAAAAGCAAATTTCACCTAGACGAGATTTTACCAAGATCTGTGTTGTACCCCAAAGCAGTTCTGCCCATCCCAGTACAATAGTGTGACACTCAAGGTGCCTTTCTTTCGAATGAAGAAATGAGTGAATGAATGATGTCTGGAATAGTTTTTAAAAGGCCCCCTTCCTGGGGCGCCTGGGTGGCACAGTGGTTAAGCATCTGCCTTCGGCTCAGGGTGTGATCCCGGCGTTATGGGATCGAGCCCCACATCCGGCTCCATGCTCCGCTGGGAGCCTGCTTCTTCCTCTCCCACTCTCCCTGCTTGTGTTCCCTCTCTCGCTGGCTGTCTCTATCTCTGTCAAATAAATAAATAAAATCTTAAAAAAAAAAATGAAAGGCCCCTTTCCTATACCCCTCTCTTTTATCCCGAGTTATAACTGAAATAACAACAACAATAATAATAATAAACATTACTAGGGTTTACAATGGGCTAAACAATTTTGGGACACCTAGATGGCTCAGTCTGTTAAGAGTCTGTTTTTGGCTCAGGTCATGATCCCAGGGTCCTGGGACAGAGTTCTACATCAGGCTCCCTGCTCAGGGGGGGAGTCTGCTTCTCCCTCTACCCTTCCCCCCTGCTTGTGACCTCTCTCTCTCTCTTTCTCTGGCAGGCAAATAAATAAAATCTTAAAAATAAAAAAAAACACAATTTATATGATTATTTTATTCACTCTGCCTTTAATCCTGTGAGACAGTTACCAATTCACACGAAAAGGAAACTGAAACTTTGAAAGGATAAGCAACTTGCCCAAGTCATAGCCTAGTGGAGCCAGCTTTCAACCCATCCAGAACCTCCACTCTAACCACTATGCTGATTGTTCGAACGCCCTCTGTCACTCTCCGTGGAAACATCAGCAGGGCCTAATTGAGTCTAAGAAAATGAGTCAGAGCCAACAGTAACAAAGAGCAATCATGAACGCTGTGGGTGGAGGGCCATTTTGATCATTTCTCTCTCTGCCCCTCCCAGTCACCCCATACCTCCCATGTGAGCCAGGGGGCTTTAATTGTTACTCCCAAAGCAAGATCATTGGAGCCCCTGTGAGAGCATATCAAGTGTTCATTCATTCCAGTTTTAGTTGGCATTTGTGTGTGTGTGTGTGTGTGTGTGTGAAACAAAATTAAACAGAAAAGCATATTGAAATAATGGACAGAATTTACAACACTTGTTAGTTAAGTGATTTTTGTTGCAAGTTCTGTTTAGCTCGTGTGGAATATCTATAGCCCATTTTATTTCTTTTATTGTGTTTCAACATATCTACAGCATGACCCTTCATGAGTTACAGTAACACGGTACTCTATCATCTATATAGTTACTCGATGATTCTAAAGATAGCTTTCTGATCAGCAACTTCAGATAAGCCAAAACCTGAGTCGAATATCTCCTAGCTTCTGCACTCACTTTTGTATGAACTGGGCCACTTCTTACACCTGTGCAGATTTGTTTATCACGTTTATGTGCTTTCAAAGCAGCGGAAAGGAAGACATTGGATCCAAAGCATCTGGGTGTAGAGTGTCATATAGCCAAATAATCTGGTAACACTGGGAATTTTTCACTTTCCACTGCAATATTTGGGCCGTGTGTACAAATTAATCTGCATATGCATAATTTGGGAATACATTCATAGATGGAGTCTATTTAGCAATCTCTTTCTCTTTCTCCCTATCGTTCTCTCCAATGGCTTAAAATCAGTGCAGCCATTATTTTCCTGATCGGTAGAATTTTTCTTTCTGAGCCGAGGAATTTGCTAGGCTATAGCTTTTCATCCGATTAAACGTAAAACATTTATCTCTTCCAACCTGTGATGCTCTCCGGAGGCAGTGAGCAAGGATCAGTATCAGAGTTTCAATCCCAGAGTGATGTGACCAGGAGCACCTGTCCCTCTCTTACTTGGGCAGAGGGAGGGAGCGACTGGGTCCACATTACGAACCGAAGCATGCACATGTGGTAACGTGTTACTCCAAACACCTGAGGGTCCTCCACTCCCCCACCCGCCCCCTCCCTACACACACACAAACCCGCATGCCGGCAAATGGCAAAATCAATGCAACCAGATGGGCGGCGACCTGAGAGTTGCTGAGACCATATGATGCAATCAGAGACTTGACTTGCTGGAGATGTTAATTACTTTGTGCTCAGATAAATACTATCGTGTGCAGGAAAGGGGCTATTATTTAGAGTCGACTCCTGTTTAGAGCGTGGCTGTCGGGAGGCTGCTCTGGTTGGTTGCTTTAGGATTACGCTCTCAACAAGGCTTCCTGAAAAGATAATTAAAGGATTCCAGCTCCGCGAAACCCATGATGTTTACATCAGGCAGATAGCAATGAAAAAACTTCTCAAAATTTGTATTTTGGCTTCTGAGCTTCTGCAGGAATCCATATAAAGTGTGTTAAATGTATGTGTCTGGTAGCTCACACCGTGCTTGTGGAACTTTTCTTACTTTCAGAATAGGTAGCTGCTTGGGACTCTGAAATGGATCAAAACAAAGACAGAAGCCGAGGGCTTAGGGATGCCCTCAACAGCAGTTAAGGATTCAACAATCAAACAATCAACTGGCTGCGTGGCTGCTCTGTTTTCAAGACTGCACTGTGCACCCTGGGGAATAAAGACGTTATTTCTGTAGGAGACAACAGTGGAGAACAAAAATACAAAAGAAGGGCAGACACTAACCAAGATGCCTGCTCAAGAGGCATTTCTTTCTTTTTCGCAGCAGAACTCCTGTTTTGTTTGGGTAGCAATGTGCCTTGCCCCAAGTGATGAATTATTTAAGCCAATTTTGGCATCCCTTTTCTCCTTTCCCAGAACACTTTTTTTTTTTTTTTTGCTAGCTTCTCTAACTAGAGATGACACATTTGCCATTGGTACTTCACTCATGTGAGATGAAATGCTTGGAGCTACAGCAGCCACCTTGTGATGGTGAAGCAAAAAAGCACATAGATGAAAATCCAATGGTCTGAGAATGGTGAAACCAAAGGGTTTTTTGACTTGTTGGTGAAACTTTGGAAGCACACAATAAATATCCTTAGAGTTTAACCTTCCATTAATGTGCCACATTCTTTCTAAACTGATACAATATATATTCATATACATAATATTCGTATATATTCATAAACTTGCATACATATTCATAAACTATCCATCAAACAATAGCAAGGTCTAAAAGCTATGATGTTGAGTACTAGGAAGGACAACTAAGGTAGAAATATTTATCGAGCACTTACCATTGTGCCGGGTATCCTGCTTGATGTTATTCGAACTACATTTTGGAAAAGCACAACAGAAAGGACCTCTGCTGCAGTGGAAGAGGTAGAACTTGAGCTAGGGGGGTGCCTGGGTGGCACAGCGGTTAAGCGTCTGCCTTCGGCTCAGGGCGTGATCCCAGCGTTGTGGGATTGAGCCCCATATCAGGCTCCTCCGCTATGAGCCTGCTTCTTCCTCTCCCACTCCCCCTGCTTGTGTTCCCTCTCTCGCCGGCTGTCTCTAGCTATGTCAAAAAAAAAAAAAAAAATCTTAAAAAAAAAAAAAGAACTTGAGCTAGGCCCTGAAAGTGCTTAGAACTGAGACAGGTAGAAGGTAAGAAAGGAGATCCTTCTAGAGAGGGAGAGCGACATAAACAAAGGTGAGGTGGTATGAAAGGTCATGACTTCCGCAGGAGACAGGAAGTAGGTCGTGCTGAAGGAAGAAGAGGTAAGGCATTGGGTGCAAAGAGAGGTCAGGTTGAGTGGGAAGGGCTCGTGATTATTGAAGGTCATGATAGACAGAGGAGTTTAGGTCTGATCGTTAGGTACTTTGGGAACCGCGGAAGGCCACAGGAAGTACCATGAAGAAAAGGATTACAAAACTGAATGCGGGACGGAATGGAGGTGACAGAGTCTGGGGATAGATGGACCAGTCAAAAAACTGTTATGAAATAATAATATTAATATAACACTATAATAACAGTAGGCAGTGATTCAGCATTTATTAAGTGCCAGACTCTGTTCTTAGTGTTCTACATTTAATCCTCAAATAACTCTATGAGATAGGTGTGAATATTTTTACATGAAGATCTGAGGCACTGAGAGTTTCCTAACTTGCCAAAGGTAACACAATTAAGACAAAACAGTAGTAAAGTAATTGAGTAGTAATATGGGTATTAGGGCTTAGGTTAGGGCGGTGTATCAGGGAAAAGAAAGAAGCCAGTCTAGTAGGCTCTCTAATCGTAGCAGCTCCCTTCCTGTCCCTGAATTCATTAACGGAAGTTCATAAGTTCCGTTGCCTAGAATCTTTCTGGACCTTGTCCGTCCAACCTGCTTATTCTGTCTTGCAGGTTCACACTACAACACCTTCCCCATGTTTCTCATTGTTGTTCTCAGTCCTCTCCCACGGACTTGCTGCTTTGACCTCTCATTGATTCATGGAACATGAACCCCAAGTGCCCTGTGCTTTGATCACACAGTCATGGCCAACCCCCTTTTCATTCCCATGCCCAGTCTGCCTTAGCTCTTAGAACCCTGAGTCTCCAGCTTGGCCTGTAGGACGAACAGGTGGAGTGAACATGAGACAAATTCCAGAGTAAGAATTGGTATTTTGAAGGATTGATTTGTTACTGAATTGCTTTCAGGGGATGAATGAAAAGATAATGTTATAAACACCGGTATTTCTAGTCTCAAGACTGGAAGAATAGTGTTACTACCCACAGAGGGTGAGATATGGGAAAGGTCAATGATAAGATCAATTGGGGTATAATATGATAGACCTGTAGCCTAATAGTGTCAGAAATTATTAGAGGTTTTTGAGCCAAATCTTTCAATGTTGGGTTTGTGTGTAACATTCAGGCAGAAAAAAAATTAGTAACTAGGATGAAGTAGCCTAATATGAAGTCTGCAGCTCAAAAAGCTGGTTTGGGAATCAAAAACATAGTTATGGGAGTGAAAAGTGAATGGAGAAACTGAGTAGAACAAGCAGATATCAAGGGAGTGTCCCCCTGCCCCCCGCCCCAAGGGAGCAGTCTTAAGGACTCAGCACACAAGGCCCCAGAGAGGAGGCATATAAAAAAGAGAAACCAAGGAACCAGAAATGGAGACTGAGAAGTAACAGAAGAACAGAAGTAGACTCAATTGAGTGCCAAAGAACAGTATAAGAGGAGAGAGTTTCAAGGAACTTTTAGCGGAGTCAAAAGTCTTAGAAAAATAAAAGCTGAATTGAAAAAATATATATTTAAGAGGATCTCCAAACCTTTAGAGTTAGATCCTGCCTTAAAATTTAATGTATTTTCAGATTATGCCCATTGATTTTATCCATTCACTTACTGAAGGACATCTTGGTTGCTTCCAAGTTTTAGCAATTAGAAATAGAGCTGCTGTAAATATCTTGTGTAGGTTTTTGTGGACAGAAGTTTTCAACTCCTTCGGGAAAACACCAAGGAGTACTACTGGGGGATCATATGATAAGAGTATGTTTAGTTTTGTAAGAAACTGCCAAACTGTCTTCCAAAGTGGTTGCACCATTTTGCAATTCCCCACTGGTAGTGAATGACAGTTTCCATTGCTCCTCATCCTCGCTGGCGTTTGGTGTTGTCTGGGTTCTGGATTTTTGACCACTCTAATAGATGTGTAGTGGCATCTCGGTATGGTTTTATCTATCTATCTATCTATCTATCTATCTATCTATCTATCTATCTATTTATTTTAAAGATTTTATTTATTTATTTGAGAGAGAGAGACAAAGATAGCAACAGAGAGCACAAGTGAGCATGAGCAGGGAAGAGAGGGAGAAGCAGGCTCCCCGCTGAACAGGCAGCCTAACGTGGGCTCGATCCCAAGACCCTGGGAACATGACCTGAGCCAAAGGCAGATGCTTGACCGACTGAGCCACCCAGGTGCCCCTCACTATTGTTTTACTTTGCGTTTCCCTGCTAACGCATGATGTAGAGTATCTCTTCATATGCTTACTTGCCATCTCTACACCATTTTTGGTGAGGTGTCTGTTAAAATCTTTGGCCCTTTTTTTTATGTAGTCTGGTCGTTTGTGTTCTTATTGTTGAGTTTTAAGAGTTCTCTGTATATTTTCGATAACAATTCTTTACCAGACGTGTCTCTTAGAAATATTTTCTCCATGTCCACTGATGTCAGCAAAATCTCTAATTTTATCTCATCTCTGCTTCTCCCATGATTTTTCTCTGAGGCTAAAAAATGAGCTTTTTCTCCTAGAACTATGTTGTATGATATGGTAGCCACTAGCCACCTGTGGCTATTTTAATTTAAATTAGTTAAAATTCAACAAAATTTAAAATTCAGTCTCTCCATGGCACTTGTACGTTTCTGGTGCCACGTGTACGTAGCAGCTCCTGTAATGCACGAAGCAGATGCAGAGCATTTCCGCCACTGCACGTAGTTCTATTGGCTGGTTCTGTTCTGTAGGTTCAGGAGATCATATCTGTATAGGATAAGGACATGGTACATTTTCTGCTTGTAGATCAGAATGTCTCTACATAGTGCCAGAATAACTTTATACTTTTGTTCTTTTTCTCCTGACATTAATTAAAATTTCCACCTAAGTGGATCATTGTTAGAAATAGTTAAGGTAATTTGCCACTATTCCCAGATGTTTCTGGCAATTGTGAATGTCTATAAAGTTGATATTATCTTTTCATAATTTTTATTCGTATTTAAGGATCTGAATTCCCTACGGACTCCTTGAGTCTCAAGTTCCAGTTCTGCATGTAAAAGAAGGACGTGAGTGTTCACTAGGAAATCAAGATTTGGTGCTCATCCTTTTGCCTGACTTGAATGTTGAAGCATTTTATAGGAATAGCATGCTTGAGTATAAATAAAATACAATCTCTATCTTAAGTACATACCTAAGAGCCAGTGTCTATCAGACAAGAGACAAAGAGACATGTGTATAGATCAAATTAGCAAGAGCATTATATGAATAATTAAAACAGTGTCAACTAAATAACCAGGCACAGTAAATAAATAAACCCTAATTGGCAGGATTTTCTTGGCAATCCTAAATCCGATCAATGTTTGCTGCATACCAGTATTCTTGACGCAATTAAACACAGTAGTATGCATACATTGTATTCTATGTAATATAGATATATTTTACAGAAATGCATGCTATTCTGCCATCATAATCTGTATGTTTATATACTGTAGACCTTCATGATATTTCTCTCTGGAGATGTGAAAGAGAAATGCATAAGAAGCCTAGTGATATTTATAAGGTTTGTTTTCCCAGTCCTATGCCCCTGCCTTTCTCTTTCACACACACACACACACACACACACACACACACACACACACACCCTGGAGTTATACTGAGAAGAAAACCTCCTAACAAATCCACTTACAATACAACGGCATCTTTTCATACTTCACATTGCATAGAGCAGACAAAAATGTCGATATTTCTGCTGTCTTTAGAACTTGATGACTGTGGGAAGACATTTTCTATCCTTCTTTTATCTCCTTAGATCTCAGATGCTCAAAAAAGAGTGTTATGCTTACTTTTCTGTTTAAAAATCATGCAGTGTTTCCTGTGCGTCATGAGCCAGAGGAGTAATGTGATTCCATCGTATGGCTGAGTAAACACAGAGATCTGATTTCAGGCTAGAGACAAATTTCAACGTGCAAATATAAATCACATGGTTGCTCCTTTTTTCCCCTCTTTTAAGCGATCCTGCCAGGCGTCCAACAAGAGGGTGAAAATCACACTTTACTTGAGCATGTGATTTTCCACTTTTTATCACCTTTTCTTGTTAAAACATGACATTTCTGTCTTGAATGTTTTTTCTCCCAACTTGGGAAATCCTTTTAATTAATTTTTCAAAGTTAAATAACTTTGATTATTAGTGTTTGGATAATGAATGAGGATGTTCCAGGACAAAACATCAGCGTTTTCTGAGGAAAAGTTTAATATGGGAAGAACTGGGGCAAACTATAAGACACACAAATAAATCCATTTTTCTATTTACATGGGCATACTGCTGAGAAACAGATGAATAAGAATGGCACAAGGCAGGTGGGAGTGTTCTTTGTATCTTCTAATCCTGTGAGTTTATCTCATTGTCTCATTTCTTTCATTCCTAAAAAAGGGGATGCAAGTCATAACCTATAGCCACCATGAAGTGAGAACACTTAAGAAGAAAAACATCTATCTGGTCATTTGGCCATTTGGCCAATTTGGGAAGCTTTATGTGAAAGAAAGAAAAGAATGAGACAAATTAGAGGGTGGGTGAGAATGGAAAATATGTACACCTTAGCGGAGAGGATGACGCGGAGCAGATTTGCTACTCAGAATCTTGGCTTCTCCTTGACCATGGGGAATCAGTTCCGGCTCTAGCTGAACCATTGACTCAGTTTCTGACCAAGGATAAGCCCCTTGACCTCTCTCTGGACCTCAACCCTCCTTACCTCGTAAATTAAGGGTTTATGAGGCACACAGAATGTTGGGGTTTCAGGAATAGAGAAAGTAAGAAGGGGGACCGGAGGGAGAGTCTTGCCAGAGGACAGCTGGATACCCTCGATCCGTGAGATGCACTCAGTAGGTTTGGCTTCTTGCGCACGTGTCCGTGCCCACTAATCCGAACTCTGCTCCCACGCAAGACGCGGTGTGCTGGTCGGGTCCCCGGAGCACCTCCCACCAGGGAGCCTGGAGCTTCTCCCTGGGCGCTCGCTTCTGTGGCGCCCGCACGCACACCAGCGTGACGGGAATTTGTTCGTGGGATAAGCTGATCTGTTCTTTTATTATTTCCAAGAGTAAGTGCTGTGCGCGTATGCAGATTTGTGGACAAACTAATGCCCCTCAGAGGGGAAGGCGGCGCGGAGCCGGGGGCGCAGGCGCAGGGACTGGACTGCGGGCTGCCGACACCGCCCCAGGGCCCTGCTCTCGGAGACCCCGCTGCCCCCGCACCGAGGGCCCGGCGAAGGCGGAGGTGCGGCCCCTCGCAGAGCAGCCCTCGTTCCATGACTCACGGACGTTGGTGTGTAAACGCCCCAGCTCCCTCATCCTTCTGGGGCGCACGGTCAGGATTCCCCGGGGGGATTAGGTTCCGCTCACCCCCGGAGACGGCGGCTTCCTAAGGCCCCGCCCTGCCCTGGCGGCCTTCCTTCCCTGTCCCACGTCCCCTGTCCGCTCTCGTCCTGACTTTCTCCTCCCAAACGATCTGCACTTAAATTCTTATCTAAGGGTCTGCTCCGGTGGGAGGCCAAACTAAGATTGGAGATTACTGGAAATCTGGCTTATGTTAGTTTTATGTAAAAGCAAATCTTTTGAGGCACCTGTTGGTTAAGCAGACTGGGTTCTGGGATGGAGCCCCACCTGGGGCTCTCTGCTCTGCGGGGAGCCTGCTTCTCCCTCTCCCTCTGCCTGCCGCTCTGCCTACTTGTGCGCTCTCTCTCTCTCTCTCTCTCTCTCTCGCTCTGTAAAATAAATAAAATTAAAAAGACTTTTAAAAAATAAAAACAAATCGTTTAAAGATAATTTGTGCCAGATGTTCCTAAGCAATTTACAGACGTGAAGCTTATATACCCTTTTAAGACTTTCTGAATTGAGGTGCTAAATGAAAAATTTTTAGATTTGAATTTCTGGTAATGGTAGAATATACATATTTCAAATGTTTTATTTCCTTTTCCTTTTTTTTTTAATCGAAGTCTAGTTGACGTGACATTAGCTTCAGGTGTACAACAGAGTGATTCCACAACTGTATCCATTATGCTGGGCTCACAGCAAGCTTAGCTACTGCCTTTCTTTTTTCTTTTCAATGAGTTAAATTTAAAAATGGATAAATCCATAATTATATTAAGGTTTTTCACTAGACTGCAAAACTATATACAATCTGAGATCACTTGTGAGACGAAGCAGGATACAATAGTACTGCCTTACCCATGGTTCGATTTCCATGGTTTCAGTTACCCACGGTCCGTCGCCATCCGGAAACAGAGGACCCTCCTGACTTACCATCAGAAAGCCAAGAGTGGCCTAACACCGCGTCATAACCCAGGCGTCGCTCACCTGACTTCATCTCATCGCACAGCATCTTATCCTGTCACACCGTTGTAAGAAGGGGGGTAAGTACAGTACAATAAGATACTTTGAAAGAAAGACCACATTTACATAACTTTTATTACAGTATATTGTTGTAACTGTTCTATTTTATTACTATTGTTCATCTCTTACTGTGCCTAATTTATGAATTAAACTTTATCATAGGTTTTTATAGGAAAAAAACATAGCATCTATAGGGTTCAGTACTAACTACGGTTTCCGGCATCCAGTTGGGGTCTTAGAACATAACCACCACAAATAAGGGGGAACTAGTGTATACTTTAGGGTGCCATTATTTTACATTGACGCTCAGTTATAGTCTATTTATGCTTCAGTTTCTCTTATGAAAACCGAAGTAATCAGGGGCGCCTGGGTGGCTGAGTTTGTTAAGTGGCCGACTCCTGCATCAGGCCATGATCTCAGGGTCCTGGAATCGGCAATGTCAGGCTCCACACTCAAAGGGGACTCTGCTTGAGGATTCTCTCTCTCCCTTTCCCTCTGCCCCTCCCCCAACTCACTCTCTTTCTCTCTCAAATAAATAAAGAAATCTTCAGAAAAAACTGAAGTAATTATAATGGTTCACTTTTTTTTTTTTTTAAAGAACATCTAGGAGCACCCGGGTGGCTTAGTCGGTTAAGCACCTGCCTTTGGCTCACGTCATGATCTCAGGGTCCTGGGATCGAGCCCCACATCTGACTCCCTTGCTCACTGGGAAGTCTGCTTCTCCCTCTTCCTCTGCGCCTCCTCACCACTCACGCCNNTTTCCCTCTTTGTCTCAAATAAATAAAGTCTTAAAAAAGATTTTAAAAAAAGAACATCCAAAATTTATTTATTTATTTAGAGAAAGAGAGAGTGTGCGCGTGAGTGGGGAGAGGGGGAGAGGCAGAGAGAGAGACAATCTCAAGCAGACTCCACGCTGAGCTTGGAGCCTGACGGGGGGCTCGAGATCTAACAACCCTGAGATGATAACCCGAGCCAAAATCAAAAGTCAGATGCTTAACTGACTGAGCCACCCAGGCACTCCATAGTGGTTCACTTTTACTGAATTTTAAGTTTTATTGATGTTTTAATAATACAACTACAACTAATTCATATTATTCTATTTTTATTATATAGAATATCCTAATATACATTAAAATGCACTGCGGTATAGTAAAGTAAAATGTGGTATAATGATAGCATATAATAAGAATGAAGACGTTTTTCAGTGAGACATGAAAGTGGTGTACTCATGAGAAAATTACTTAACCTTGCTGTGCCTTAGTTTCCTTATCTGTGAAATCAGGATATGGGTGTGGGCTATGAGATGTCAGCCTCCAGTTCTTTTCAGGAGCATTTTTCTTGTTCAGGGCTGGGTTATCCCCTGAGAAGTGTGATTAACCATAGACCATCATGCTTCTGTTAGGGTGTGACTATGTTTCTGTGAGTAAATCAGCACATTTCAATCCTTTCACTTTTTCCCCACCTTTGATTACAGATTTAGCCTAGAAATGAACGACAATCGTATTATCGAAACACAACAAGCAGTCTTCCTGAAATGAGACACTTTTCTGTGTCTCTGCAACAGGAGGTTGGTAATAATGAGGGAAGAGAATAGTTAATTTAGTCATCTTCCCCCTGCATCTTCTTGTCTTGTAGTTTGGCAGTGACATGGCAACTAGATAATCACCATCAGGCCTCCCCCGGCCTCCCCCTCCTCCTCTACCCTTGCAGCTTTGCCATTGTTTCAGACTTTATTAGTCATTATATAATGTGTTGCCTTTTCAACTTGTATCCTTTTTGTGAGTCATCAATTGATTTAATTTTCATGCTTTTTTAATCTTCTGATTCTTTGGATGGCAGATTGTAGTGTTTGACAGATGTTCTCATCTTAACGAAGGACCAAACAATTGGAATATTCTGCATGTGTCAATATCTTCATAAATCTTAGTGGTTTTCCCCATGTTTCAAGAGTTCCTGGAAATTTATTAGGTATTAAGTTTGTAAAGTCTATTTAGGCAGACAAGGTTGAACATAATCTGTTCCCTTACAAGAAACAGAAATATACAATTTTTCTCAATGTGTAAAAAAAAAATTTTAGGGGCCCCTGGGTGACTCAGTCAGTTAAGCATCTGCCTTCAGCTCAGATCCTGATCTCAAGGTCCTGGGATGGAGTCCCACATTGGGTTCCCTGCTCAGCGGGGAGGCTGCTTCTCCCTCTCTCTCTGCTGCTCCCCCTGCTTGTGGTCTCTTGCGTTCTCTCTCTCAAATAAATAAATAAAATCTTTAAAAAAAGGAACTTTATAAAAAAATATTTTAAACTGTTTAACCTGCACATATTTACTGATTATCCATTATTTAATGAGCACTGTCTGGGAATTCAAAAAGGAAGGAGGAGGAGGAGACATTTCTGACCCTTTGTGGATCTTTTGGGAGATAACACATGATTAGAGGTCAACAAATAATTAGGTAATACAAATTGCATCCTACATTAACTAAATCCCTGCCCCCGCTGAGGCTTGAACTCAAATATTAAAGGGTTTCTTACCATTTCTCAGTTTGTGGGTTGATGTGTGAGACCTCCATAAAGAAATCATTTCTGAAAATCCTATTGTTGGTACTGAATCCCTAGGGAGTATCAGGAGTATATTGCTTCTCCCACATTCCCTTTCCCACCTTCCCAAAAATAAGGTTTAGAAGTGGAGTAGAAATTCAGAGAAGAGTGATACAGCTGAATTCTGGAAGATCCTTGGTCAATTTCTCCAGCATGGCCCTGAAGCCTGTGCCAACCGTACAACTGACTTTCCCCTCACCAGTGGGAAAGGAATGGAATTAGTTGATTGTGATTGTTCCTTAGTGCAGGGATTTCTGAGGGCCTTTCCAGGAAGATAAATTCCATAAACTCTAACAATTGGAAAAGCAGTTTCTCTTGACTGTGTTATTGTCACTTTTGGAGAATAGAAGGGCCTACTCATTGAACCTTCCTTGTACGAGAACGTGGAGTTATGTTTGCAGCACAATGACCTATCATTTTGTCCCATCAGAGGTAAGAAATATAGTGAGGACACCACCTCTTGTGAGACGAGAAGTTGGATGGGCATATAACTTTCTTTCCTCACTCCTCAAGATAAAGGGTCAAATAAGCTTGGGCATTTGGGGGAAAAAGCTCACCAGCAGAGTACCAAAACCTGAATGGGTAATATCAAAATGCCATATAAATGTTGTTCTTAGTAGAGGAATAAATAAAGGGGTGGCAGAGAAATTGACTGGCCTCAGACTTTCTTGGAGTCCTTAAACTCTGTCTCATTATTTAACTTAGAAGAACTAAAATTAGACCCAGTTCTGGAAAAAAATAAGTGTTAATGGGAAAATTCAGGGAAGACTTCGTGGAAGATGTGGGCTATGAGCTAATCTCTGAAAGACAGGTAACATTTGGCTACTCAACATATACCATTGGGAGTCAAGTTCAAAGCTTATAAATGGAGGGAAATGGGAATTTATACTGAGAGATAGATATGGAAACATTTTCAGTGAATCGTTGTAGAGAAAGCCTGATATGTAAAATGTAGCAAAAGGGGTCTTGTCAAAAATTTCTCCAAAATTTATATCATTTAGACCAACATGGAGTCAGTTTAGGAAGGATGAGGTTGAGATAGGTTTTGAACATTGGATTTTAAGGTCTCGATGTGACTTTGAGAAGGCCTGTCCTTGGAGTGGGTGGAAAAATAAACTGTAACATACCGAAAGGGTAAGATGGGAGTCAGAGATTTAGAAATCACTCTTGTAGAGGTTCCAGCTGGAACTGTGAGAGCCAAGGGTTCTCTTTGGAGTTTACAGAGAGATGAATAGGGCTCTAGGGACCCATATAATGTGGGAGGTGAGAGAAGACAAGCCAGAATAGGGCGGGAAACGAAGACTGCCCGGCTGAAGAACAAACAGGGAAGGTAGGAATCACGAAAACGTACAGGAAGGGGGCATTTCAAGGAACAGGTGAGCAATTGCCTAAAATTTTACAAGAGCAAGTTGGAGGAGAATAAAGGAAAAGCTATGGAATGCTATCACATTCGAGAGAGCAATTTCAATGTAGGGATAAGAGCTCAGTGTCAGAACACAGGAAGCTGAAGCAATGAAAGAGACAAAGAAAGAGGTGGCCAGAGCATGAGCGGGAAAGGAAGAGAAAAGATGAAAAGACGTGAAAAGTAGGTGAGTTTTAGGTAAAGGTAATGAAGTTTAAGCTTCAGGGCCCCTCACTTACATGGACCCCTTCTAAGGCCCTGGGAGGAACCCTAGCAATTACTCCCGTGGTCAAATATTTTGTGAATTTTGCAGGAGTAAGGTATTTTAACTGCTAGTAACTAAAAGACCATTTCCTTTCCACTTTAACTTCCCCTCCTCAGTATAAGATGTAATTGAAGTTGAATTGAAAATACACTTAGTTTGGATTTATTGAAATCATAGGGTACAAAGTCACACTTAGGTAAAGTTAAATTGTTGCCGGTTGACCAGGTGTAAGAATAGCTTCTAGAAATGGTTTCTGTCCACTGTACCAAAAATCACAACATGAAGACAATCAGCAAGGGGCGCCTGGGTGGCACAGTTGTTAAGCGTCTGCCTTCGGCTCAGGGCGTGATCCCGGCGTTATGGAATCGAGCCCCACATCAGGCTCCTCTGCTGGGAGCCTGCTTCTTCCTCTCCCACTCCCCCTGCTTGTGTTCCCTCTCTCACTGGCTGTCTCTCTCTGTCCAATAAATAAATAAAATCTTTAAAAAAAAAAAAGAAGACAATCAGCAAAAAATGGTCAAGTGTTGCCAGTTTAAAGGGTATTTAAAATTTGTCACTTAGAAAAAAGTTGAAATTTCCCCAAATCTTGCAACTTATACATGAAAGAATCTTGATGAAAATTTTCCTAAAATTGGCAACAATCCTAAAATATAACATGCCATTGTCAATAGTGAGTTATGACCCTAAAAAAAAAAAAACTTTCTTAGACTAGACAGAATATAAAAAACTAAGGTCAGTCAACAATGCTAAAAGAAAATATGAATTATTTTTTGTTTCTCAATATGCACAAATGCTGTTATAAAATTGTTGTCCTACGAGGAAGCAATCAAAGAGTGCGATGTCTGATCTGGATCTTCAGCTCAGCTTATTAAAAATTTGTCACAGGTTATGATTTATTTTCTCCTTCTACGTATACATTTGCTTTTAAAACTAATTTTGTGTTCTGAAGCTTCACACCACCTAAAACCACGACTCACTGATGACGGGCCCAGGTTTTACTGTCTTGTTCTGAGGGGGTCGGGTGAATTTGAAGCAAAGCAACAGCGATCGCACACCGACGCAGGAAGTGCAACAAACACCCCATTTCCTGATTTCATCCTCATAACAACCACTCAAATGAACTAGTACTGTATCTGTTGTCTAAAGGATGGAACTGAGGCTCAGTTTCTGAGGTCATTCTGCTAGGAAGTGGGAGAACTGGGTTTAGAGGCAGGTCTGTCAAATTTCAGAGCCCACGCCTTTTCCATTATACTGCATGGTAAACTGGAAATGTGGACAACCAGAGTAAGATTGGGGTTTTAAACACAAAGTACACCAATACAATGGAGTGTTGTGGGGTAATGATTATTTGTAGAAAAACGTTTGGGTTTTGTTCCTACTACTTTTACTAATTGATAACTCTCATGCAAATACACAGGTTTCTAACACCATCTCAAAAGCAACAGCGTATGCCTGTAATATTGAAATATTCGATATTTCTGGGCACATCCCATGTTGCAGTTTATTTTCTGGTCTATAATGAAATATAACACCTTTGCATTTGATAAAAGTGAATATAGGAATTGCTATTAAGAAACCTCAGAGAAGGAAGCAATAAATATGTTAATAAATTTTAAGAATTATGTCAAAACTGGAAAACTGGTTTCAGATCTTTCATAAAGCAAATGTTTTGTCCGTAGTCAATATGAAGTGTGCCAGTTTGGACTCCCTGGCTTGTTTCCACTTTTACTCAGTAGGCATCTGTCAATTCTCTGTGGCAAGATGTCCACTGGCTGACTCCCAGGTCCTTATGTAACAGGAAGAACACAGCTCAAGCAAATGCATGCCCTTTTCAAATGAGGATTTCTGTTCTGTATAATGTATCCCCTCCAAGGTCTTCTATTATATTAAATGCTTCCACCTCTACAAAGTTGCTTTAGTGCTTCATGCATTTGATATTACAGTATTTCATGACGGTGGAGGTAATTAGATTTTGGGGTTGTTTAGCATTTATAGAAAAGAAAGATTAAAAATCTGTGCTTTCATTTTATTGGGTTGGCCAGGTCAAATGTCAGCCAGGATGCCATAGGGTGACAGTTCTAACCATGTTTTTATCTGTGGAGTCTGAACTCCTACATGATAGGAAGTGACCTACGACAGGCAAGAACTTTATAGGAGGTAATTGTTACTGGATTAAGACCAACTCTTCCCTGAGATAGAGTACCTGTGAATTTCTGGGTGATTGAATCATCATATAGTATTTTGTTTCCTGTGCTAATCTATATAGTATCCATTTTTAGCATGAATTTGTCAATTGGGGTTTTTTGAAAGCTTATCAGCTTTAAAATGACTCATTCCCACCATTATTTTTTTTTCTACAAGTTAGAGATAATAACTAAAGTATTGCTCTGAGAAGTGATCTAAATATAGAGTCTATTTGCAGCTAATTAAATGTAGAAACTTGATCGGGGTGTCTATATGGCAAAATTTTTCAATTGCACTTGGCTTGTGCCCTAATATAGAACTGCCATGCAGATGATTAAAGCTTCTATAGTAAGCCGAATGTTACATAGAGTGTACATTTTATTAGCATCGGGGGCGGGCGCTTTACCAAGCTTAAGAAAGCACTATTTCAATGTTTTTTAAAAATATTTCAATATTTTTAATGATATTTCAAAATTTGCTTTCTGTGTATATGAGAAACTAATAAAAATTACGTTACACTATAGCAACATACTTGATTTCATGTGAACCCGTATCATTTAGATAGCACTGTTTTCTTTTTTCTTGTTCTTGAATTGAATTTTATTTATTTAAATTTTGATTACACATTGTCAGGCACTATATTGACTAAATCAACCATTTAGCTTAGTATCAAGCAGTTAACCACAGAGCTCATTTTGTGACATTAGAGACATTAATAAAACCAAAAAAGAGCTAAGGAATCACCAGACTTGATCCTAGCATTTACGTACTGCCCAGAGCCTAGTAAGTACTAATAGGTATTATGTAAACAATGACTGAAGGGTGAAAATATGATTCAGCTGCACCTAGGTGGTAGCATCGTGAGGTAAAAGCAAACCAGAATGGAAATATGTGTGTTATTTGTAGGATACATTATGTACTCTATGTTATTTGATTTTTCAACCTTCCATAGTATTTTGTAATATTGTCTTCTGGCCTGGAGGGTGGGGTTTGAAGAGGCAGTTTAACACAGGAATGTTAGCACTGCTTGGAGGACTGGAGAACCTAGTGGAATGGGGAATTTTAAAACAGATCAATATTCTCTTTCTGCCCAGATAATGTAGCAGATAAGGTTAGCTATGGGCAAAAAGATGGACTTCATCATTTCTCAAGGAAGTTTTCATACCCCATCGTTGCTCCATTCAGCAGAATATATCTCTTGTAAGAATTAGAAATTGTTAGAAGTTACATACATTTTAGCATAGCTCAATAAAAAACCTTAGGCATAGAGATATATTTAAATCCACATATAATCACGTTATATATAATATATATTTACTGCAGTATTAATAACGAGAAAAACATGTGGACAATGATTTCCCATGCTAACCTGAGGGGTTAGTAAGAACCCTGACAGAATCTATCTGTACCTGTATTTGCTTATCAAAAGCAAAAGCACCCGTATTACAATTAGGCATTCTTTCCTGTTAGGAGTACCATAAACTCGCCACCGATTACTGAGTTCTAATGATCCGAAAGAATGCAAGCATCGTGAGCAAAAGGGAGCACTCGAAGAACGTTCTGCTGTGGTCCTTATTTGCCTGCATTATGTTAACAGCATCTAGTGTTCGGTTTTAACGAGGTCAAAATGACCTTCTTCTGAAGTGAGGACAGCACTTCAACATAAATGTTAAGTGTACCCTAAATATCCCACAAATTTTCAAGGGCCTTGAACAATAGTCTTTCTACTTATGAATAATGCAATCTTACAGTTAGCATTAACTCATGAACCAACCAATGAAGTAATATTTGGCTTACCTCCCAACTTTATAGCTGAGAAAGTGGACGCCCCAACTGTGGTTGGCTTCCCCAGTCTCCTAACCGGGTAGGGAAAGACCACAGACTAGAGTTTAGGTCTCTTACCAACCTCAGTCCTCACACCTTCGCAATCTTGCACCGACTCATACCTACGCTGGCTGTTGGTGTTTCCTTTCTTTAAAAAACAACAACAACAACAAAAACAAGAAACGAATATGTGCTATTTTAAAAGAGAATGAACTAGAAATATCCCATGCTGGACTGCCCCTGATCCCTGAACCTTACTGGCAGACCATGGCTATTTCGCATGTTGTCATGGTACTGCCTCATTCTAGAAGAGTTCCATTTTGGTTTCTCTATTAAATTATTTGACCGGTGAAGACATTGTTATGTGTAAGTGGCTTGTTAGAAGTTATGACATATGCAGTGGCCCAGGAAAAACTAATCATAACATCTAGTACAATTTCATGTACACAAGCCATGCTCTGTAAATATTTGATACTAATGGCGTCTAACATCTATGCGAAACATTCTCAAAGTGAACATAACATGATTATGTGGCGTGGTTCACATCCTCTCTCCTCCAACGTATGCTAAGGGTAGAAATATATCTTCTGAGTTATCTTGGGTGAAGTGCTAATTAGAGGCAATGGAATGAACTGCATGTCTCTGTGTCCTTTCCAGATATATGCTTCTCTTACTTAAAAAGTTCTTCAGCTTTTTTCATCATGAATACTGTCATAGCTTTTTTTTTTTTAGCTTCTTTCTTTTTAGCCTTCTTTCTCTCCAAGTCATGCCCCACCCCCTCAAAAATGGTGGGAAAGAGTTGGAAACAGGACCATTTGTAATTCAAGTAGACCCCCACTAGAGTGCACCATGTGATCCAGAAAGCTAATTTAACACATTTTTAAAGTCTCAGAATGGAATTATAACTCTAATCATCAAGGAATAATTTCAGAACATTTAAGTAACTATGTGTATTGACAAATAGTGGCTTGAAAATCATTGAGGACAAGCCTACAGAATTTATGTTCACTGAATTGATAGCTGTCTGCACCATGGGAGTCAGCTCCAGGGAATGCTCATGTTCAATTTTCCAAAGGTAAAAAAAAAAAAACATTTTAAGTGGCTTGTGTCAATAATAACCAAGCACAGACTATATTCTCGAATGTGGCATACCACAGAATCTTACACTCAGAGTTTGATGGGCATCTGTTTTACGTCCTAATAAAATAGTGAGGAGAGAAAAATAACCTTGGGACAAAGAGAAAACAAGAGCGAGCGTCAGGAAACCTGAACATTAAAACAAAAATCATGAAAGCCTAGAGCGTCTACAGGAAATCAGCACTGAAATTTGGTTTATGGCTATAGATGGCCTTTAATGAGAAGATAAATGCTCCCAGAGCCCTTGAGGTAAAAGGAGGGAGGGAAAATGAGAAACCCAACCGAGTGAACACCGTCACGATTGTGAGCGATGGGTACGGCTCAGGAGGAGCAGAGGCCAGGAGGACCCTGGAACACAACTGTCATCCTCCGAGCTCTTAGAAACCTGGTGCCATTCTTAATGTTGATAATGACAACAAAAAATTGATATTGGGAAACATGTCAGAGCAGAAAAAAGGGAGCGAGACATTTGACATTTGAACTTTTAATGCAAGAAAAAGATGGCTGCTACAAAGCCCAACCCAAGAGGTCTTTACACTCTTCGTGTCTCTACCAAGTGCCTGACATCACACTCAGGAGGCATCCACCTGGAAGCTACCCCCTCAGGAAGAGGCAGGGGGTGGTCAAGGCCCAGGAGGAAATAAAGGGGAACTGGGAGAAAAGCCTTCCTGGCTGCATAATTCAGAGAAGCATCAAAGAGAACGGTTGCAGCTAAATATACCACGTGCTGGAAAAAGAACAAGAATTTACAAGGAATATCAGAGGAATGAGAAGGAGGAGCACCTCAAGCCGAGGCCATTCAAGAGGGAGTTTGAGTACGGCAGCCAGAAACTCGTCAACAAGGGTTAAATTAATTCTTATTTTAAAAATTACCTTTGAATGGCTGAGCCGCAGAATTCACATGCCCAAAAGTAAGCACAAATCCTCAAACCTCTGTGTTTATTCTGAAACACAGTGCAGTATTTCACTGCAAGGGGCTTTAGGTCAGTCATGTATATAAGAAATCAGTAGCCCAGTTTAACTCCCATAAAGGTAACAGAGCGATAGACCACAGATGAACATAGTAAACTGGCCAGGAGCATTTGGAAATATTGAAACTGAGATTGTAATAGGAGAAGAAAACTTTTGGTATCTGGTAGGAAAAACATAATTTAGACAAGAATTGAAATGTTCCAGCAATATTTAAGAAGGTGCTAATAGAATTGACTGAGGCTGTAGACACCTGCCTGGGCTCTGTGCTCTACTGAGAAAAGCAATAATTCCACACTGGAAGGTGGGAGACCCCATGGTCAGGATAAACTCCAGGTAAGGGCGTGGGTGGGGAACAAAACACAGCTCAAGAGGCCTTTTGTGTGGGAACATCTGCAGAAAAAGTCTCACGGTAGTTCATCCGACAGAATGGGACTGACCACATTCAGTGGGCTTCTCTGCCCTGGAAGAACCGTGAGTGTGATTTGGAGAATCACTCTGGGTTACATTACTTGGGCCTGTATTTCACAGAATGCATGCCTTCTAGGTACGTCCTGCACATTTCATCCATAGGAATACAATTACAATCGCAATTTATGAATAATTGAAGTTGAATCGAAGTGCAAGTTGCAAGAGCTATGAGACAAGTTGGGAACTGGAGTGGCTTATTTTTATTGCAAAATTAGGAAAAAATTTCAAAATATATTATTTTGTTTCAGGCTCAGACTTCTCCAGTCTTTGTCATTTTCCTTTTGCTTTCTTTGCCCGCCTTGACAATTCCTTTATAAACCAAATGAACTTAGTGTGAGGCTCTTCAAAACACACTTTTAAAAAACTGTATCAGATAATTCAAAATAACTGAATGTACAAAAGTAAAGAGCTGTCAGATCGTTCTAGGAAAGGAATAAGGCAAAAGAAAAGAACTACTCGAAAGTGCTTCTGTAAAGATATTTATGACATACTGTTGCATGAAAAAAGCAAACTGCCGACAGTGCGTACAGTCTGATCTCATTAAAAAAGAGAAAGATAGATAGATCACACATGTACGCAGTATAAAGTATAAAGATGCACCGAAATTATTTTATATTAATACATATATACAAGTGGTATATTTGAGGCTGATTCTTGTTTCTTCATTTTCCTCGTTTGCATTTTCCTCATTTCCTGCAATAACCATGTATGACTTGGAAATAAGAAAATAATTCCAAATGTATTTAAAAATAAAGCAACTCATTTTCATATAAATGCCCCTGGCATGGTTCAGGATGTCAGAATTGGTGACTCAGAAGGGTACCATTGGATGTGACTGCTGTATTTGGGGATTATTTTTTTTTCTTTGAGTGAGTCATGGCAGTTGACTCAGAGTGAAATAGGGCAGAAGGAGCAGGGAGGCATTTGGCTGGTGGAGCTCATCACTTCAGGCTCTTTCCTCACACCACCCAGATCCTCAAGGCGAACCCAAATCGTTTAAAAGACTCCTACTGGCCTGAGTCTTTCATCAGCTCGGTTTGTTCTGTGCAGAATCGGCTGTGCAGCCAGACTTCACCCCACCTCGGCCTGATTTGTTTTGACCGCCCCCCCCGCCCCCCCACTTGGCCTAATCAGTTCCTTCCTTCATTAGATAACCTCCACCTGGTCTTGACACCGCCATCTCTCAGGTCACGACTCGTGTCTTTCTGGCTGATTTGGCTGTGTTCTAACTGGACTTTGCACCTGATACTCTGCTCTTTCTGAAGATTTCTGGAGGGCTCTTTCATACGGCAAAGGATTGAAGAGATGCAGCTGCTGGCCTGGCTGACCTGTTTGAACAGCTCGATTCAGGACGAACAAACAGCACAGGACGGTGCGAGTCCCAGCTGTAATGGGATTTCGCAGCAGGCGGATGGAGCCGCCGTGGTGAAGAGGACAGTGCCCGTGTGGAATACCCGGATGCTACGCAGGTGTGTAGTGGCTCCTGGGGAGATGCGTCCACGGGATCAAGCCTCCAGCTACTGGGTCAGGTGCACAGGACGATCGCTAATCCTGAGGCAAGAGTCAAACGAGAGACGGGCAGAGCCCTGGTACTCATATCGCGGAGCTGGTCAACTAAGCAGGTTAGTGGAGGAAGAGCTCAGAATGGGGACGGATGCTCGGAACTTGGGCTACAGGTGAGATCAAGTTCAGGGCCCCCACTTTCAGAATGCAGACACTACAAGAGGCAAGTTTCAGCTCTAAAACCAGCGCAAGAGCTTAGGAGCTTAGTACCTAGTCTCGCCAGGAGAAATGAGGCAGATAGGTTTGGCTCAGGAGCTGGGAGAGAGGAAAGAGCAATGCCAGGAAGAGGCTTAGATAATGTGCAGGGGACCCGCGCTGAGACCGCGAGAAAAAGTGGACCAAAATCAGAGAATTTTGAATGGCACTTACTGAACCGTATGAATTCATTTGAAATTAAGTGTGAGTACCCAAGTAATGTATAAATATATATTTGTGTTAAAAATTCTAAATTGTTACAGATAAAAGTCCTCTTTTGATGCCGTTCCAACCCGGTCCACTCCCCACCCCTCTTCGGTGATATCACAGCTAACCAACCGTTCTAACTTCTTATGAGTTTATGTAAAGATTTTTTAGGCTAAAATTATCCCCGAAGATCTTTCCAAATTCTTAGCTATTCAGAAGTGACTGAAAAGAAGGAAGCTTTTTGCCCTCGTGTTGAGAGCCCCTTTTGAGAGGCTGTCTTATTACAGTTATCCCTAGAAAGCAAGCTTGTCGTCTTAACCACGTGTGCTGTGCTGAGTCACCAAAGGCATCACTCAGTGTCCGGGTTATGGCTTCAGAGATAAGCAGAGGCCCAAAGATATGACAAACCACATGTTTGAAAGTACTTACTATCGCAAGTAATGAATCTGGCACTTTACATCAAAAACTAGGGATGTACTGTATGGTGACTAACATAATATAATAAAAAAAATATTATTATTTAAAAAAAGAAAGTATTTACTATCAATTTTAAAACCAGTTCAATTAGAAACTATTAGAAAAGCCAGAACTTTGTTGAACTCCTTGCATTTGTCTCGTAGTTTACTATTTTTATCTGGGAGGGCAATATTATTTCAGTGCTTAGAGTCTTGGAGACCCAAATCTGCACACATGAAACAGGTCATTGGTATTATAACGTGATGTCATTCATCCACAGACCCCTCCTTTTGGCACCTGCGCACCACCCCCAATCAAACTAACTTGAGAATTTCTTGCTATACACTTTATCCATTTAGCTGAAAGATTTGGTTTTTATAAAATGCAAATACTTGCTAAGATGAGTGATATGATGAAGCGTTGGCCACCATGGATAGTGCGAAGGGAGCATGAGGATGCTGGGAAGGAAGCAGAGAAAAGGAATGAGCCCAGAGTCAGAGATGAGAGCCCCAAAGACAAATGTGGCTCTTTTCATGATTTGCCTGTGACCAATTCTGCATCTGCAGAATGAGCTTTCGATTTCCTGCACTTTCTTTTGAAAAAGAAATGTGCAAATAATTCCATTGGTTTCCCTGTGGCTTTGAACAACTGATCCCAAAATAATTTTACTTCACAAGGAAGTAAAACAGGTGATAGTAAGCAAGCAGTGAACAATTTCTTGCTATATGCAGAGAGTATTTTCAGAATTTCCTTTTTTATAACCCATACAGGAAGGTACACATTTATGTGTATATAAAAGCTAAGACTTGAGAATGGGGATGTTTTAAGGAAAGAACAATGGGGAATTGGAGAAAATACTGGAATTCAGCATTTTCGTATTTAGCTTCTTACTAAGAACCAAGGTTTGTGGGAGTAAAGGCATGGTACATTTTTTTCTTCTTTTTTATTCCAAGATTAACTTAATGTATGTCAATTCATTGCCTGTTCACATGTTTGTGTATGACTTAAGAGAGACTTAAACTTCTCTGTGAATTGGTTACTTCAAGTTAAGAAATTACGGAATATCTTGGTCAAATGCAATAAATATTAATAGACATTGTGCTAGCAAAGAGTCTTGAGTGTAAAATATAATTATGAAATTCAGAAAGGACATTCAACTGTAAAAAGCATTGAAGGTTATTTTGCACCAAGTGTAAGTCCTTCAGGGGTATTTAGGAAACATTACCTTCCTTGTAGAATCACTAGTAGTCACTATCAGATACAGTCTTGGACTTTTATGGAGAAACTGATTCAAATTCTTATCTGTATTTTAAAATCTAAGTACAGAAATTATGAAGGAGGACATTTCTACATGTGGTCAAGTGATCCAAACTTTTAACACACAAAAGTATGCATTTAGTAGTTCCTCACCAATAGACCTCCGTGTCTTCTTTCTTAAAGCTCTTTTCTGCATATGGTTTTAAACTCTACTACACCGGTGACTATTCTTCCATAAACTACATATGCCCTTGTATAGACTTTTCAACTCAATAGTTATCTCATCCGTCTAAACAAAGTCCTCAGGTCCCTTAAGAATTAAATATGATTAAGAGTAACAACTCACAGGACTCTTGCGAAGATTGAGATTAGATAATATGACGAATCTAATACAAACCCTTGAACTAAGAACCTCATATAAACTTGTGAATTCTTATTAAATTAATGGATTAATTTGAATTTATTAATTTGAAACTATGCACATTTTCCAGGACATACTTTTTGCTTTCTTTTCCTACATTTCTCCTTTTTCTTGAGATATATTTACAGAGCACTTTGACATTATAAGATTCTTCTATCAAATGGGTCACTTTATGTAATGTTCACAGCGATCACTGAGGTAGAAAAGGAAGCATTTTAATTTCCATTCAATAATAAGGGAACAGTAACTCAAATAGATTAAGTTGGGCACTTGAGCCGACTTGAATAGGCTCCTGAGAGCTGACTGTTAAGTTTCTAGGGGTCTTGAGAGCCAGTTGTTGAACACAGTCATTAAATTGTATAAATTTACAATTAAATAAATTATATTAAAAATAAAAGGGGATGCCTCAGTGGATCCGTTGGTTAAGCATCTGCCTTAACCTGAGAATTTCTTGCTATAAATTTTATTCATTTAGTTGAAGGATTTGGTTTTTATAAAATGCGAATACTTGCTAAGATGAGTTATATGATGATCCCAGGGTCCTGGGATCAAGTCCTACCTCAGGATCCTTGCTCAGCGGGGAGCCTGCTTCTCCCTCTGCCTGCTGCTCCCCCTGTCTGTGTGCTCTCTCTCTCTGACAAATAAATAAATAAAATCTTAAAAAAATATTAAAATAAATAAAAGTAGTAGACATTCAAAACACATCACTCTCTAATTATTTTACCATTATCCGAGGTTAATTACATCTGTTGTATCTGCATAATGGAATTCCCATACAACGGCATGCTACTTTCTACACTTGTCTTTCCAACTCTGCATCCAGCAATGTTATTTGGTAGCTTGAAATTGGCTTTGTGAGAGTATTTATACCACAAAAACAAATATTTATTTATTGCTGTGTTGATTGTCTACATTTTAAAAAGTGATGAAGAAAATGTTAAAAAATATATTAAATTTAAAAATGTGTTATGTTGGGGTGCCAGGGTGGCTTAGCCAGTTAAGCAAGCATCTGACTCTTTGTTTCAGCTCAGGTCACGATCTCAGGGTCATGAGATGGAGCCCCACATCAGGCTCCATGCTCAGTGTGGAGTCTGCTTGAGATTCTTTCCCCCTCCCCCTCTGCTCCTTCCCCCATTCATGATCTCTCTCTCAAATAAATAAATAAATAAATAAATAAAATAAAATAAAATAAAAATGTGTTATGGCAAAAAAATGTGTTATGTCTATGGCTATTATATTGTGAATAGCACAATGGAGGAAATAGTTTTCCAGTATTTAAATCCTATTATCCAATTTAATAAAGAAGTTACATCATTCCAGCATACATCCTCATTGCCTCACGTTTGTCTCACTCAGTAACATAAATGCAAATATCAGTTGCCATTCATGTCAGAGATAAATTCAGAGAACCAGGCACTAAACATTTACCAGCCCAACTTTGCATAGCTAGTCAGTGTTAAAGAGGCGATGTGTAAGAGACTCTTAATCATAGGAAACAAACTGAGGGTTGCTAGAGGGGAGGGGGTGGGGGAATGGGGTACCTGGGTGATGGACATTAAGGAGGACACGTGATGTAATGAGCCCTGGGTATTCTATAAGACTGATGAATCTGTGACCTCTACCTCTGAAATTAATAATACATTATATGTTAATTGCATTTAAATAAAATTTTAAAATTAAAAAAAAAAAAAAAAAAAGGAGATGAGAACTCAGATCCTGTGTCCCAAGCTTAGCATTCTTTCCTCAAACCCCCTGGTCTCTCTTCTCCAAGAGACAAGGGGTTAGGACTACAATTATTGATTGTAGACAAATGTCTAATTCCTTTTTTTCCTTTCTTCACATCTCACCTTATAGGTTTACTCTGTTTTATTTTTTTATTATTTATTTATGTGACAGAGAGACAGCCAGTGAGAGACGGAACACAGCGAGGGAGAGGAAGAAGCAGGCTCCCAGCCCAGGAGCCCGATGTGGGACTCGATCCCGGAACGCCGGGATTACGCCCTGAGCCGAAGGCAGATGCTTAATGGCTACCCAGGCGCCCCAGGTTCACTCTATTTTAAAAGCTTAGTTAACAGAACAGTCAGAATATCTTAACATGCAAGAATTTTACCCTTTTGTTTTGAGGATAAAAAGAATCGCTTAAGTCCATTTTTCACACTGTAGCTCACAACTGGGAGACTAATTAATAGTTATTAAGTTCATGGTTTTTCGATTTGGCCAGATGTGCACCCTGCCCCTCATTAGCTGTGTGACCTTGTGCTAGCCAAGCCTCTCTCCTCTCAACTTTAAAATGAGAATAATATAGTAACCATGGTGATTATTGCATAGGATTTTACCAGATTTAAATTAAATAATGCTCAGCACATACTGAACACTGAAGAACACATTAGGAATCGCTAAGACTACTCTTTCACTAGGATATAGGATGTGGTAGGAGGGAAGGGGTGAGTGTGGTACACGATGTTGCCTTTGAGCTTGTCCCGTGCACACCTCTTCTCTGTAGTCACCTACCAGTGGTGTGGGGGTGCCAGTTAGCTCAGCTACGCCCAATGAAGTAAATGAACGGTTCTTTTTAAAGGGACAGACTTGATGGGCATGGCCCTTTGGCCATTCTCTCCTCTATCCTGCCCAGGATGGAGCAGTCATAAGGCAACTATCGGGTCACTAGTAGCTAACGTGCTTAAGACAGTGGTGTGCCAGGGACGGGAAGAGCTTGCGTCGTTGATGGCATCACGGAGCTTCCAGATGCCGCAGACTGCCGACCTCCAGGCTTCCTGAGACGTGAGAAAAATAAACCCTACCTGCTTAAGCTGCTGCAGGAGTGTTTTCTACTGTTTGCCGCTGAGAGCATTTTTAATAAAATGTGTCAAAATAAGAGGTGGGGGGTCAGGGAGGAGGAAGGAACACAGTGAGGGAAAAGAGAAACTGTGTTTATGAAAAACAGTCGTTTATCTTCTTAAGGCTAAACATCTCCCAATCATCAATATTATACATATTCTTACAAAGTATTGATCTCATAGTCCGGAAGTTAATAAATGGCAGAAAATACCAAATAAGGACTTTTATAATTCAAGAGATTGAATTATAAAAAGAAAAGGTTTTTATTCCTAACTCTGAATCCATTTAAGGATGAGAAAAATATATGACAGTAGATGGGAAATTTAATCTGAGGAAAGGTTGCTTAAGAAGAGAATGGAGAATGTAACTGTCAGAAGGGAAAAAAATTACATATATATAATACACACACACACACACATACATATACATATATATTTCATTCTGCTATTATTCCTGAGCTTCTAATAAAGAATTGCCGGGATATAGGATATATGAGCTACAGCAGCTGATACTGTCTTGCCAAGAGTTAGCTAATTTCCGGTAAGTTATCATAGTAACAAATGATGCTGAAAATAATAAGCAATATTCATTGCAATTAATTAAGGAAAGCATGTATTCTGTTTCTTTCCTAACATCCTTAATTTAGGTTACAGGGAAAAAAAGCATTTAGTCAAGCATGACTTGCTCTGCAATACTGATTTTCTGCGTCTAAGAAAAAAAGTGCCTTTCCTTTGTGGGTGCTCAGTGCTTGGTGACTAAGGAAGCCCAGGGCTTCCCTGAGGCAGCCTCTTAAGCAATTCACAGTACAATAAAATTAAATTCTTTCTCTTTTCAAAATATGATTCTTTTTTTGACACAAAGAAATGTAAGCACCTGGAGCGTGCTCTGGGAGGGGGTTGGGGGACCTTGGTCCCTGGTGTCTGGCCCTTTAAAGAGCATATGGTCTTGAGCAGTCTGGGTGCAGCTGAGTCAGAAGCTTCCAGAGGCACTGAACCAGTGAGGAGACGATTTAGCTCGGGTGCACCTGGCTTCCATTCGCCAGATCTAGCTCATTTCATCGCCACTGGCCTTGCTTCCTTCAAACCTCTTTCCAGCCCTATTTCTGTCTCCTGCTGTCTCCGGCTTCAGCCCTCTCAACAATCCCTTCATCACTCTGCTTGTGGTTGGTATCCGGTTTTTCATTCTTGCTCCTTCTCAGAATGATTTTCTAATTCCTTCTATGTTTGACTTCTTTGTTTCAGGCCTGCTAAGCTCCTCAGATCCCATCATCTACCTTAAGCTCCTTCCTCCTTCCATGTCCATACTCCCTCCAGCAGTGGCCTGCTGGTGGGCTTTTCTAAGGACTTGATGCCCGTTTATTTCATAATCTATGCTAGAATTTTGCCAGGTATTGACCTCAAGTTTGTTGATCTGTATTTCCAAATCCACCCTTCAAAATCTGACTTTTAAAACTCGTGGCAACGTTTTCTTATTTCAGGCATCTGAACTTTATACTAGGAAACTCCAAGCTTACCTATAGAGACCCTGTGATCATACTGCTAAGAATCTTGGGTGTATATAATAATGACATATAGCTATTTATCTCTCAATAAATCTCGTGGCGGGGAGAATCTTGGGTGTGACTTGTGTGTGCCTATAGCTTTAAACACATTGAAAGAAGCAAGTGATTCTCAATGATTGCCTCCCTGAAGCTGCTGGTCTTTTGTGTCCTCCTAACTACATTGACTTTCTGAGTCCCAGGTTGAATACCGTTTGCATCACAGAGAAATAAAAAGAGAGTTCCAAAGTTCTGTCTTTTCTCTTCCATCTGTTGATACCATACCATCTGCCCCAAGTCTTGACCGTGTCTCTTTTTTATTGTTCTTGCCCTGAACTTAGCTTAAGAAAAAGGTCACTGGAAACGCTTTTAAAAAGATTGTTAACATTTCCACGAGGTTCAGCATATCCTGCACTGGAGCCTTTCTGATATTATTCTCCTAGATTTATGTTGCTCTCTTATTGATCCTTGAAATTTTTAGATCCCTTTTATCTGTTAATCGAAATGCTCCCTGGGTAAAGGAAATGGCAGGAAGCACAAAGGAGGATCTGCTTTGACTGATCCCAGAGTTCCCCTCGTGGATATTATAAACTGTATTACAATGTTCTCCAAGGTGGGTATCCTTTTCATTTAACTGAAAGTTGTGTTGCAGGTTCGTGATACATGTGTATTAGAAGTTGCTCTTGTTGCGGTCTCAATCTTCTGTGATACCTGATTGCTGATAGTAACACATTTAGCTGATGTTCTTCATTGACTTTTAAGAAGCTTGACAGTTGTGGACTCCGTTGCTGTCAGAGCCGCCCCTGTGTGCGAATCATCAGTCTTTCCTCTTCTCCATCTAACTGGACATAGTGTGGGAAACGGAATCACCCCACTTTGGTGTTCTTCCTTTTCCTCTCTCCTTCTCTTTTCACCTCAATGCCATCCAAACTGTCACCCTTCAAAATCACAGATTTCCGCATGTTTTTACTGGCCTCTTAGGTCCCCTCTGCTTCAGTTGAGCCAGTCATGCCCTCCCATTGTTTGATTTTGGCCTCGGGTGTCACTTGGTTATATTGGGTGATAATTATAAAATCATCTTTACCTCCTAGTACTGATATTTCGAATCCTTGTTCTCCATTCTCCACGATCATATAGATCATGACCCACGATCACCCACGGTCACCCACGATCACCCACGGTCACCCACGATCACCCACGATCACCCATGATCATGGGCTATGATATTCTCCCTTCTGCCGTCCCTCCTCCCTCCTCTTTCTCTCTTACCCTTCCTTTATCAAATGTGTATTGACTACTTTACTACATGCCAGTGGCACGGGATACATTAATGAACAGGAACTTATCATCTCAGGAGCTTGTAGATTTTAGTCAAACATGGAATTTTGATAGTATTTACTGTGCTTATTTATACAATTTAATAAGTAAGTGTTGTTTATTGAGTTCATAGTACGTACAGAGCACCAGGCTAGGACAAAAAATAATCAAAGTAAAGTGGCATAGGGAGGGGTTGGTTTACTGAAAGAAAATGGATTTTGAAGTCAGGTGAGCCTGGATTGAAAACCCCTTACCGGTATCCTGCTCTTAGACTTTCATGAGTTATCCCCAGTCTCCTCAAGTCTAAAAGGGTGAGTACCACATGGGAGAATTGGAGATATGTGTATTTGTATGTAATTATCTAATCTGGAATAAGACTTCAAATACAGTACCCAAGCACAGACCAAAATATAGTCTACAACTTATCTACAAAAGGGGAAACTCAGTTTCTCCAAACAACAAACCTTTCAACAGACTATTTCTTAGAATAATTTGCCACTTTTTTCTGCAATAAATTGAGATACGGTTTTCTCAATCCAATATCCCACAGGAGTAGTCATCAGGCTTTAAGTTCACTGTACCATTGACTATTACTAAATTGTTTGAACTAAGAACATTTTGTGTGAAAGAAGTTTGAGTTTATTTTTGGAAGTATTTAATGTGTCGTCCTTTTTCCTTTAAGAACAGGAACCATATGTAAGAGAAAACATTACAATTGCAGTAGTGATTTCAAGTTTTAAAGTGCTCTCAGAATCTTTATTACAATCCCACCATATGAATCAGTGTAGGCAGAAAAGCCTTTTTGGTATTTATGTTTTTTAAATTGGCATAAAACAGGATGCTACCCTAGCCCGTCTCATTTTTTTTCAGGGTGCTTCATAATTGTGTCAGTTTCGGGGCTACTTCCTTCCTGTGGGTCAGTTTCACCAACCACCCGGCTGGAATGTGTATCTGTAGGCGCACTCTGCTCCACACAGCTGTAGGCCCACACAGGTGAGTGACTGTCCACCAGTGGTGGACATGCTCATTGTCCTGGGTCTTGTTGCCATATGCTCTTCCTTTGACCCAGTCCGGTTTCTGGTCCTTGCCTCCAGCACTGTGTGTGATTGTATTCCTGACCTGGAGACTTGTGAGTTTCTGTTACACGCTTTGATTCCCCTACAAAGACTGGCTGGCATTTGTGCTAATAGCTCTCTTCAGCTGAGGTCTTCTCAATAGTAAAACCCACACCATTTGGGCATTCATTCACTCAACAAATCAACTAATCTGTGTCAAGCTTCCCGCCTCGAGACCAAATTCTCAAGCTTGTTCCTTATTCCCCTAAAGAGAGGCTTAGACAACCCTTTTCCCAGCCCCTTCCATCTGCACTTACAGTGATGGTTCCCACCTGTCATTCAGTCACACCCGGCTCTTGAGCCAACACTGACAATTAAGAGATGCAGCAGTAATGGTGGAGTAAATATGTGATGGGTTTTTCTGTTGTGGACCCAACATCCAGTGTATCTGGAAAGAATTCACTGCATAGCAACTCTCTCACCTCCCATTGTATTGACTAATCTGTAGAATAAAATCTATACCTCAGTTTTCTCCACTGGCAACATCGTCCACCTCCTAGGCCTTGGATGTGGCCTCTAACTTGAGCCAGTCCACTTTGGAAAGCTTTAACTAACCTAGCTCCTACCGGTATGTCTCCACTGTTCTAGGCACAGTTCCTCACATGGAGTCTTGCCCTAAGCAGACCTGGACTATATGCTTGGTTTTTGAGAATTGCCTGTTGCTGGTCCCATCTACCAGACTGGATTTTGTGTCACATCCTCTGGAACCAAAATACACTACTTTGGGCCTTTCGTGTGTTACAGTTTCTTGAGATCCTCTACCCTCCCTTCCATTGTCATTCTGTTGAGATTTTCTTCTTGACCTCCACTTCAGTCATATTGCTACTTCGCTGTATGTCAGGTCTGAACTTGTCTGAGTTAGGACTTGTGCCAATACTAAGATAATCATATAATTTGTCATCTAAACGGGGACAATTTTGAAAGTAAAATGGAGCCTTATTAATAACTAGACCACTGCACCAGGTATCAACATGAGCTGGTCAGGAAAATCAGGTGACCCTAGCCAACGCCCTAGCCGTGATGATAAATGCCCTATATACTGATTTTATGACTCCTTCTTTCAGCACAAGGAATGGCCTTAAAAGAATAACATTACTTTTCTAAAAATCTAAATATTAATTACAGCCATACCCAAACCGCCATTTTTGTTAAACATACTTTAGCATACTGACGAATGCTATCAAATAATTGTGTTTCACAGATCAACTCATTTCTCTGCTCAGTCTATTTTGTAGCTAATGTTCTCTGCCACAGATGCTGACACATAGTAGTGCTCAGAAATGTCTATTGAATATAATAGGTTTGGAAGTTTACATTTCTGCACAAATACATGAGAAGAGCTCTGTCAGGTTTTAATCAGAGTAACCATAGTAAGTGATATGAGGATACATGGGCATTAAGGTATGTCATAATTCCAATCTTCAAAATCTCCTACACCCAAGACTTTCCCCCTACATTTTGTGATCAGAACCTTGGGCTTAAAATAGGTATCCATTTATAACTAATGTGATTTGGAGGTATGGCCTGGGGAAATTTTATCCTTAGGTAGAGATCATTCATTTATCCTCTTCTTGTGAAGGTTACAGTATACCTACATTAATGCGAAATTAACCATGAATGTCTTTCCCAAATTTGACCATAGAAAAATATCTTTGCCAACTAATAAGCATCTTCTTCCCTTCAATAACACACCTATTTATCGAACACGAGGATTACTGTATTTTATTAGGGTCCTTTGTCACAAAAGAGAGAAGATATTTCAACGCACTATGGGGCTAATTTAGAGGGAAATCAGAGGGTATTCTGTTGTCTTCCGAACACCAGTCAGTGAAGTGCACTTACGCACCCGCCCGTGAGCCCTCGGGATGTGCTGGTGTTCTGTTATCAAGGTAAAGAGACACAGGCTGTCATTGAGGCTTTTACAAAAGAAGCAACTATATTCAAAGCAAAATCACTTGTTAGATAATGTTATATCTAGTGTCTTTGCCGGGGAAGAAGTGAGAAATAGCAATGCACTCAGTAAGTCCACAGTCCCCCCAACAATTCCAAATGTATGCATTTTAAAGACACCTGTGTTGGAGACGTGCAATTTCAAGCCCACTTATGGGGAAGAGTCCATTCCTGCCCTTGGCCGTCAGTTTGTCTCTTCAGTGAAAGGCCATGGTAGATGGAAGAGGATTTCAGAGGCTTCATTGTCTCATCCGTTTTGGTGTCATTATTATCAGAGAGATTAGATAAGATACTGCTCAGTGACTGGATCTGGACAGTACGCACAGGGGTAAGACTCCAAGCTCTGGGAAATGACCGCCTATGTTTAAATCACCAACCAGCTGCTGGACAGATACACAATCCCGAACTAGTCCCTTAACTCTGCAAGTCACTTTCCTCATCTGTGCACGTGGCGATGATAATTGTATGTGCCTCACAAGACTATTGAAAGGATTAAATGAACAGCCCTACCCTGCTTTACAGAAGAGCCTGGAACAGCCAGTGTGTCATAAACATCAGGCATCATTAGTATCAAAAACACCCCACAGAGAGGGCAAACAGGGACGTGTCCTGCCACGGGCTGTGAGGAGAGCTCACGTCTCCACCGAACTCGGAGACAGGCTCCCGATCATTCTGACAGAGTCCTAAGCGCAGCGCTTCACCCAGCCCCTGCCGTTAGACCAGAGCAAAGCTCCATCGCCGGGCAGGGACGGCTAGACATGGGGCTCCCTCGCGAGCACACCCCACCCGTGCATTAGGAAAACAGTGCGCAGAGGCCTTTGCGGCGGCTGCCACGCTGTGGGAGGCGAGCTGCCTGACAGAACAGGGAAGGCAGGCTCCGCGGCAGGCGTCGAGGCGCAGGTGTTGCAGGGGGAGATGCGCGTGCAGACGTTTAAACTGGACCGCGATCGTGTAAGACGCCTCCGTCGGCTGAGCCTGCGCCTGACCTTCCGCAGAGGCTGCGTCTGTACAGCGATCGCCTGCGCTTTACGTCCTGCCTCTCGCTTCCTTGCACGGAGCTTATTCTAAGTCAGTCGTGAAAAAGCAGGTGCCAGGCTTTCCACCCAGAGCCCGAAACAAGTCAAGACGGGCCTCCGGAGACGTAAGCACGACCCCGAGGATCTGAGAAGCACCGACGGGGAACATATATTCATCATCAGCTGAAGTTCTCTTAGCATTTTCTTCGATCAGTAATAGGGCTATGCCTGAGTGATGGGGAATTCAGGCGATTTTTTTTAAAGAGCAACATGTTAGTAGGTGAGAAAGATACATAGGCAAATGATTATAGTAAATTATAATAAAAACCGGATAGGTTTGGGGTTAGACTGATTTTCGAAGAGACACAAGCACAAACAGAAAAAGATTCAATGCACTTTCCAGAATCATGTAAGTGCTTACTGGCAGGGTTGAGTCTCGATGCGCCGTGGCTTCCAGCCCGGGGTCTCTGCCTCAACAGCACTAGTAAGAATCTGATACCCTGGATTTACATTTACGCTGTCTTGTGCTGCCAGCACCAGTTGCTCTCACATAAACGATCTCCCTACTCCTGAAACAACCGTGGTTCTTCTGGTTTGCGTTTCTGGGTTGCAGACACCTGCGCGCCATCGCCATCAGCTGCTTCAGCGAGGCGCGCACACTCACGGCCCGTGAGAAGAAGCGGTAGCACAATCACTAGCGTCTGGAGGGGCCGGGGTGCCTCAGTCAGTGCAGCGTCCGCCTCCAGCTCGGGTCAGGATCTCAGGGTCAGGCTCCCTGCACAGTGAGGAGTCCGCCCCTCCCTCTGCCTCTCTCCCCTGCTCTTGCTCTCGGTCTCTCTCTCCCTCTCAAATAAATAAATAAAATCTTAAAAAAAAAGAAAAGAATGGAAGGAGAAATGATAAATTTTAGGAATGGCCAATAGATATGCAATTTTTGCCACCCAAGGGTTTTTCAAAGTTATTTGTATGCCTGGTGTAAATCCTTTATACCTAAGTACGGAGAAATGAACAAATGCTCAGGGAAGGGCCCGATAGTTCAGCAATATCAGGGACAGTGACACAGAAAAAGAATGTGATAATGTTTCATCGTAAATGACAAAAGGAATGTTTACCTTTAGCATTGAATTTTTCAGATGTGATAACATACTTTCAAAATGCCAATATTGGCTTAAATAGAAGCAAGGAATAATTAGTGGGGGAAAATCAATACACTGCTCGCTTGTGCTCCTCCATAGTGAGTATTGGTTCTAAAATCAAAGTTCTTTCTATGGAGGAGTTGTCAGGGGAGAAGTTAAAATTAGAATGGCTGTTGGAGGACTGAGCAAGAGAAAGAAATGTCATGCAGGTAGATTCAAAATATTTAAATAGAGTTCAAGGTAGGGAGCCTTCAGCCTTGCTTTTCCACAGAAATAATAATTTTTTAAAAAACCATCTTAACAGAAGTTCTCGTAACCACTTTATTACAACGTGGGAAGTAAATCAATGAATTGAGTGTTGTGAAAGCAGCAATCAGACACATGAAGAGTCATCTTAGGGAAAGGACACGTTGGAAAGCTCACGTACAGGGAATAATTTATTATTTGCTGGTCTTTGGTGAAGGTGCATTCTATCTGTGAAAATTGATTTACACACTGAGAAAAATATAGTTTCTCTTCTCTGAGACCACAAACAGCTACGGTTTTGTTTGTTCCTCCTCTCACAGCACTCACGATTTTGACATGGTGGCTATTCCATTCCAAATGGAACGTAATGCACCAAATATAATCATCACTCAAAGCAAACAAATACTACCTTCACATTGTGGTTTGGGAGAAACCACAAAACAGCATGTCATTAAATATTCAGCATGTGTCCTCACTTCTCTGTGTCGGGAACTGCGTACTCTATTGGAGTGTACTCCAGGTGTCAAGTCGGTGTGTCTTCCCTAATAACACACCTGTGCTCTAAATAGAGCTGGCTTCTATTTAAGGAGAGGCAAACTGAAGTCATATCCTGCTATAAATTCTCTGTTTCTCTCAGCTAGGCTACAGTGCATTGCTACTGCGAGCAAACGATATCAAGTCCAGGAAGGTTTGAATTGATGCCTTAACTCTTTCTGGTCAAGTCAGTAATTCATATTGCTCAACATTTTAACCGGTAAGAGCTGAGTTGGCAAATACTCTCACATTTCCTTTTTTGAGGCCAACACTTTGCCTTCTGTGAACTCAGAACTCTTCATTTCTGAAGTCAGAGAACTGGATTCTACTTTCAGGTTAGCTGCTAACTAGCTATGACACACGGTCAGGTCACTAAGTTCACTGCCACTCAGTTCCCTAACCCGTAAAGTGGGGTGTTTTATGAGATGCTCCCTAACATCTTTCCTACTTCCAAATTCCTGCTCAGCTCGCGAAATTGTAGAACACATTCTTGCAGCCTTTCTGTGACTACACAAGCAATAATCAAATATTGATCCGTTAGAGATATTCGCAGGGCTTGCAGAATGTGTCAGCCGACAAGGAAACCATGACTAAGTCTGAATCAAAAATATTTCGAAGCCTCTATCAGTGTCAGGGGAAAATAAATTTGGGCTAGACTCAAAGACTGCGATAATGCTAAATCACCCAGCCGTGATCTGATTTGTTGAGTAGTTGAATTCCATCTGGTCCTGTGGAGGTTTCCTAGTTAAGAGTCTCTGAAGGACCAATTTCTTGTCATTAACATCAGCAGAACTCTTGTGCATATGGGAAAATTGCTTGTGTAAAATTTCTCGGGACTTTTCTCCAAATTCCCTCTGTTGGAGCTAAGGGAGGAAGAGACAGTTTGGGAGATTGGGGCCTTGAAAATGGAGCGAGAAAGAGGAACTGGCGATGGGGAGAACGCCACTTTTCCCCGAACCTGTTACAACATGTAATAGAAACAACGTGCTATTTTTTGTACTTATTGCATACAGGTCTCTAGCCAATTTTTTTTTAAGTAATAAACTTTATTTTTTTAGAGCAGTTTTAGGTTCACAGAAAAATTGGGTGAAAAGTACAGAAATTTCCCATCTACCTGCTGTCCCCACGTACACATGCGCAGCCTCTCTCAGCTGCAAGCACCCCACACCGGAGTAGTACGTTTGCTACATTTGCCGAACCTACATTGACACGTCATTATCACCCAAAGTCCACAGTTTACACCAGAGTTTATTCTTGATATTGTAAGTCTATGGATTTTTGATAAATGTGTAATGAAACATATCCATCATTATAGTATCATACAGAATAATTTCACTAGAAATCCCCTGGGTTCTGACTATTCATCCTTCCCTCCCTAACCCTCAGCAACCACTAATGCTTTTTGTTTGTTTGTTTTGTTTTTCTTTATTTATTTGTCAGAGAGAGAGAGAGAGCACAAGCAGGGGGAGCAGCAGGCAGAGGGAGAAAAATGTTCCCTGCTGAGCAAGGAGCCCGATGCGGGACTCGATCCCAGAACCCTGGGATCATGACCTGAGTAGAAGGCAGACGCTTAACCGACTGACCCACACAGGGATCCTAACCACTAATGTTTTTACTGGCTTCATAGTTTTGCCTTTTCCAGAATGTCACGAAGTTGAGATCATACATCATATAGACTTCAGATTGGCTTCTTCACTTAATCGTATGCATTTAAGTTCCTCTATGTCTTTTCATAGCTTGGTAGCTCATTTATTCTTAGAGCTGAATAATATTCCATTGTCTGGATGTACTATGGTTTATTTATTTGTTCACCTACTGAAGGATGTGTTGGTTGGTTCCAAATTTTGATAATTATGGATAAAGCAGCATATGCAGATTTTTGTGTGAATATAGATTTCAGTTCATTTGGGTAAATACCAAAGAGTGCAGTTGCTGGATCTTATGGTAAGAGTATGTTCTGTCTGATAAGAAACTGCCAAACCATGACTGCACCATTTTACAATCTCACCAGCAGTGAGTGAGAGTCCCTGTTGCCCCACATCTCACCATCATTTATGTTGTTAGTATTTTGGAATTTGGTCATTGTAATAGATGTGCAGTGATATCTTATTATTTTAGTTTACAGTTCTCTAATGACATATGATGTCGAACATCTTTTCATATGCTTACTTACCATCTGTATATCTTTGCTGAGGTGTTTGTTTGAGTCTTTTGATCATTTTTTAGTTATATTGTTCATCTTTTTATCGTTGAGTTTTAACACTTTTTTGTATGTTTTGGATAACAGTTCTTTATCAGATGTTTCTTTTGCAAATATTTTATCCCAGTCTATGGACCGTCTTCCCATTCTCTTGACATTGTTTCTCACAGAGCAGAAGTTTTGAATTTTAATGAATTGTAGCTTATCAATGATTTCTTTCATGGATTGTGCCTTTGGTATTGTATCTGGAAAGGTGACCGTACTCAAGGTCCCCTACGTTTTCTCCTAGTTGTCTTGTAGGAGTTTTATAAGTCTTGCGTTTTATATTTAGATCTGTGACCTATTTTGAGCTTGTGTGTGTGTGTGTGTGTGTGTGTGTGTGACGGAGCTAAGGTCCATATCTTTGCTCATTTCTTTTTCTTTTGCTCATTTTTGTTGTTGTTGTTGTTGCATGTGATGTCCAGTTGCTTCAGCACCATTTGTTCAAAAGACCATCTCTGTTCCATTGTCTTGCCTTTGTTCCTTTGTCAAAAGTCAGGTGACTATATTTATGTGGACCTATTTCTGGGCTCTGTCTTCTGTTCCCTTTATCTATTTGTCTATTCTTTTGCTAATAGTAATAGCAGTAATAGTAAATCTTGAAGTCAGGTAGTTTTTGTCCTTCAGCTTTGCTCTTCTTCAATCTTGAGTTGGCTCTTCTGGGTCTTTTGCATCTTCATATAAACTTAAGAATCAGTTTGTTGATAATCACAAAATGACTTATTGGGATTTCAACTGAGATTGCATTGAATCTGTAGACCAATTTGGGATGAACTGTCATCTGGACAATATTGAGACTTCCTGTCCATGAATATGAACTATCTCTCCATTTATTTAGTTCTTCCTTGATATCTTTCATCCGAGTTTTATAGTTTTCCTCCTATAGATCTTGTACCTATTTTGTTAGACTTACACCTGGGTATTTCATTTTTAGGGTGCTAATGTAAATGGTAACGTGTTCTTAATTTTAAATTCCATTTGTTCATTGCTGGTATATAGGAAAGTGATTGACTTCTGTATATTAACATTGTGTCCTACAGTCTTGCTATAATCACTTATTAGTTTTGTCAATTCTTTCAGATTTTCTACATAGATGATCGTGCCATGTGCAAACAAAGCCAGTTTTATTTCTTTTTTTCTAATCTGTATATCTTCTATTTTCTTATCTTATTTTAATGTGTTAGCCGGGACTTCCAGTAAGATGTTGAAAAGCAGTGGTGAGAGCAGAGCTCCTTACTTGGTTCCTGATCTTAGCAGGATATCTTTGCCTTGTCTCACCATTAAGTATGATATTAGCTATAGCATGTTTTGTGGGGGTTTTGTAGATTTTCTTTAGGAAGTTGAGAAAGTTCTCTATTCTTATTTACTGAGGATTTTTACCATGAATATATGTTGGATTTTGTCAAATGTTTTTCTGCATCTATTCGTATGATCAAATGATTTTTCTTCCTAGCCTATTAATGTGGTTTATTATATTAACTAAATTCTGAATGTTAAACCAGACTTAAATACTTGGGGTAAATCCCACTTGGTCATGGTGTGTATAATTTTATATACATATATATTATTGGATCTGATTTGCTAATATTTTTGTTGAAAATTTTTGCATCTATGTTTGTGAAGGACATTGGGCTGTCCTTTTTTGGTATTGTCTTTTTCTTATTTTGGTACTAGGGTAATGTTGGCCTCATAGAATAAGTTAAGAAGTATCCCCTCTCATTTTATCTTCTGGAAGAGATTATAGAGAATTGGTATAATTTCTTTCTGGTCCTGGTGCTTTCTGTTTTGGAAGGTTATTAATCATTGATCCAGTTTCTTTAATAGTTGTAGGCCAATTCAGAGAATCTATTTCTTGTGTGAGTTTTGACAGATTGTGTCTTTTAAGAAATTGGTCCGTTTCAACTAGGTAATCAAATCTGTGGGCATAGAATTGTTCATAATATTCCCTTATAATCTTTTTCATGTCCGTGAGATTTGTAGTAATTTCCTTCTTTCTAGTCATTTTTTAAATGAGTGATTGAAACATATCTGATATCTCTAAAAAGGGATCAAGTACTTGCTTTTTATTTTTCTATGACCCATAGCTGATTAACATTGAGAAATCAATGGCATTTGACCGAGAAATCAGTTCTTCACTTACACTTTCCATAAGCAAGAATATTATATATTATTTGGTTTGTGTATATTGGCCATAGCCTACTTAATAAAGAATAATATAGTTAAAATGCTCCTGTAGAAAAGAACCTACCTCCTTAATGTGTCTTTTTGTTAATAAAAGAAACTTTTAAAAAAAATTTAATTCCAGTGTAGATAACATATGGTGTTATTTTAGTTTCAGGTGTACAATATAGTGACTCAACAGTTCCGTATACTACTCGAGTGTACTCTTGATACCCTTTACCTATTTCACCCTTCTCCCCACCCACTTCCTTTCTGGTAAGTATCTGTTTGCTCTCTATAGTTAAGAGTCTGGGTTTTTTTGGTTTGTTTCTCTTTTTTTTTTTCCCCTTTATTCATTCGTTTTGTTTCTTAAATTTCACATATGAATGAAATCACACGGTATTTGTCTTTCTTTGACTTATTTTGTTTAGCATTGTACTCTCTAGATCTACCCATGTTATTGCAAATGGCAAGATTTCGTTCTTTTTTTTTTTTTAAGATTTATTTATTTATTTGAGAGACAGAGAGAGCCCAGTGTGTCAAGGGGCAGAGGGAGAGGAGAGAATCCTCGAGCAGATTCCCCACTGAATGCAGAGCTAGACATGGTGTTCAATCCCAGGACCCTGAGATCAGGACCTGAGCCAAAATCAAGAGTCAGACCTTCAACCGACTGAGCCACCCAGGCACCCCAAGATTTCATTCTTTTTTACGGTTGCATAGTATTCCATTGTGCGCATATATATATATATATATACACATATAAATTTTTATTTATTTATTTATTTTTAGTTCAAGTTTTTATTTAAATTCCAGTTTGTTAGCATATAGTGTAATATTAGTTTCAGGAGTAGAATTTAGTGATTCATCACTTACATACAATACCCAGTGCTCATCACAAGTGCCCTCCTAAACACCCATCACCCATTTAATCCATCCCCCACCCACCCCCCTCCAGCAACTCTGAGTTTGTTCTCTATAGCTAAGAGTCTGTTTTATGGTATGCCTCTCTTTTTCCCATGTTCATGTTTCATTTCTCAAGTTCCACATATGAGCGAAATCATATGGTATTTGTCTTTCTCTAACTGACTTATTTCACTTAGCTTAATACACTCTCGCTCCATCCACATCATTGCAAATGGCAAGATTTCATTCTTTTTATGGCTGAGTAATATTCCAGTGTGTGTGTGTGTGTGTGTTTTCTTTACCCTTCCATCTACCAGCAGCCACTTGGGGTGCTTCCATAGTTTGGCTATTGTAAATAATGCTGCAATAAACATAGGAGTCAATATATTCCTTCAAATTCACATTTTCATATTATTTGGGTAAATATCCAGTAATGTGATTACTGGATCATAGGTTAATTTTAATTTTTTGAGAAACCTCCATACTGTTTTCTGTAATGGCTGTACAAGTTTGCATTCCCACAAACAGTGCTAGATGGTTCCTTTTTCTCCACATCCTCACCAACACTTGTTGTTTAAAAGAAACTATTTTTAAAATATATTAAATTCCCAGACCTATGGAACGGGAGAGAATATTTGAAATCATATATCTGATAAGGAGTGAACATCCACAATATATAAAGAACTCATACAACTCAATAGCAACGCCCCCCAAAAAGCCAACTGGTTAGTACATCAGTTCAGAGGAATAGACCTTTTTTCTGAAAAAGACATACAAATGACCTACACATACATGAAAAGGTGCTCAACATCACTAATCAAAGCAACAATGAGAGATCAACTCACCCCTGATAGAATGGCTATCATCAAAAAGACAGGAGATAGCAAGTATTGACAAGGATATGGAGAATAGGGAAACTTGTGCACTGTTGGTGGGAATGTAAACTGGTGAAGCCACTGTGGAAACGGTATGAAAGATCCTTGAAAAATTAAAAATAGAACTACTATATGACTCAGCTATTCCACTTCTGGGTATATATTCAAAGGAAATGAAAACAGGCTATCAAAGAGGTATCTGCACTCCCATTTCATTGTAGTATTACTTAAAATAACCAAGATATGGAAATAACCTAAGTGTCTATGAACGGATGAATGGATAAAGAAAAGTGGCATATGCATTAATAGAATTATTAATTAATTGTAAAATATTAATCATTAATATTAATAATGGTATATTATTCTTTCACTAGGAAGAAGGATAACCTACCATTTGCAATAACATGAATGGAACTTGAGGGCATTATGCTAAGTGAAAGAAACCAAAAAAAGAAAAATGCTGTATGATCTCACATGTGGAATCTAAAACAAAAAAATGTCAAACTTATAGAATCAAAGAGTAGAAGAGTAGTTGCCTGGGGCTGGGGGATGAGGGAGTAGGGAGAGATTGGTAAAGTGGTACATGGTACAAACCTTCAGCTCTAAGTTCTGAGGATCTTATATAAAACATGGTGGCTATTTTTGATCACACTGTATTATATAATGGAAATTTGCTAAGAGAGTAGAACTTAAATGTTCTTACCCAAAACACCCCCAAACGTTAAATATGTGAAGTGATGGGTGTGTCCATTAATTCGATGGTGGGGATCCTCTCATAATGTGTGTGAATGTTAAATCGGCACGATGACACTTCGAATATCTTAATTTTATTTCTCAATTATACTTTTAAAAACTGAAAAAAAAAATATGGAATTCCCCCAAAGGACTCTTTAGATTTTACATGGCACACCTTCTCACTCCGTCTAGGAATTTTCTAGCTTCTGCTTTTTATAAAGAAAGAATTCAAGAATTAAGTGTGGGTCTTCCTCTCATTTAACTGTCAAAAACACTTCTTGGAAATTTTGGTCCTTTCCATACAAATATGTTTGGGGATTTTTTTCCCCCCAAGTCTTTCCATGGCATCTGTCACAGAGCTAATGAATTTCTGCCAACATCTAATACTTTATCATAAATTTTCAGTTATTTCCTAAAATTTTATTAAAATGTTAGTCATTTTCCCAACTACAAGCAAATCGTTATTTTCTTCTATCCATTCAGTTTTTTGGAGTCTCACGTAATTATATTAATTCTTATTTACCAACTAGTATCTGAAAATATTTTGGGAGTTCTTGCAAGACATTCTTTCAAGATAATCCTTTTGATAAATCCATAAAATAGTAAATAAGAACTCTGTTTTTTAGTATGATAAGTCATAGTGTCAGTTTTGCAACAAAACAATTGTTCAGATACAGAATTAGAAACACAATCTTTGCCTTTCATTTACAACTTTACAACTTTTCTCTGAAAGCATTAATATTTGACATTTGCATCTCTTAAAAACAGTCAATAATCAACTTGCTAAATCCAAAACTATTTCTTGGCTACATTTACTTTTGCTATTGAAGTTGGACTTTTACGAGTTACATCTGAAGTTCAATGGAGTATTTAACAGGTTTTACTTCCTTAATTAACTTCAGCATGTCAGCATCAGGGATTTACAATGTTCCCTCAGGCCTCTGTTCATTTCACATAATTCCCAGTGACAATGCCACAGAGCAGCAAGCAGGGTGAACCCACAGGAGAGAAAAGATGATGGCTGTCCGGCCCCCAGGGTCTGGGCTAGTAGACGAAGAGTTTCCTTGTTGCTTTCTGGAATGAACTAAATCCTGAAGCAAGCAGAGAAGCTTGGAGAAGAGGGAAGCTGGTGGTCTTGTTTTTTTCATTTATTTCCTTCTTTTAATTCTGGTCACCAGTTCCAATGTGTGGGTGTTTTTCCTGTACCTCCAAGCAATTCTCTGACAGCAGCTGGGGGTCCTACAGTTCATGTCGATTCTGGCCCGCCCTACCTGGAGATAGTGTCAGATCCCACGGGTAAATCCTACAAGACTAAGACTGCCTCACTCCCCACCTCTGCCGCTTCAGATGCCAATCACAGACCTAGGCTGAGGCCTGTGCTTCTGACCCTACGGCTATACATCAGAGGCCCCAACAAATCTGCTCCTTGGGTTTGATTAATTTGCTAGAGTGGCTTGCAGAACTCAGAGAAACATTTTACTTACTAGATTGCCCGTTTATTATAAAAGAATATAATCCAGGTACCGGCAGACCGAAGAGAGGCATAGGACAAGGTTTGCAAAAAGGGCACAAGGCTTCCAGCCACTCCTCCCACATCTCCATATGTCCACCAACCCAGAAGCACCAAAGGGAAGTTCTGCCTGCCCTTTTGGGTTTTTATGAAGGTTTCATTACATAGGCATGATCCACCATTCACGCCTGATTCCCTCTCCCTTCTCCTCTAATCCCGGGGTTGGCTCTCCAGGCAACTAGCCCCCACCCTGAGATGAGGGCCAAAAGTCATCTCTTTAACATAACAAGAGACACCTTTGTCACTCTCATCAACTAAGAAATTCTAAGGGTCTTAGGAGCTCTGTGCCAGAAGCAGGATGGAGGAAGACCAAATATATATTTCTTATTGTAAATCACAACATCACATCTCCTTCCCTCCCCTCTCCTCTCCTTTCTCTCTGTTTCAGTTTGGACTCTTACTTACAATGAACGGAATTTATTCAGATTAGTTCCCATAAAGATTTAATGTTAGAACACAGAGAATCTACCCCCAGTTGGGATTCTGGCGGTAATAGGAACCACAGAGATTTCTCTGTCGCTGTCTCTCATTCTGTATTTCTTTCTCTCTCTCTCTCTCAGGTTGTATGACTTCTTTCTCATAACACTTGTTTTTCTTTGTGCATCTGTTCTATTTGCATTTCCCTATTAACTGACTTCTCATTACTATAATTTCTGTATCCACCACGTCTGTGTCTTGACTCTGTATCACACCTTCCCTTTGTCTATATCACATTGCTTCCCTTTCTTGATTCACTCAGCTTCTCATTCCCCAACATGGAAGCCCCAGGGAATGAATTTGATTGGCTCAGCTCATCTTTACAAGCCATACTATCGGTGGTCTTAATCCACTGGGGCTGAGGAATAGGATCACGTGGTGCAGAAGGGCCGTGAGCAGGGTGGGCGCTATCCCAGAGTGTTGGTCTCGTTCCAGCTTGCTCTCTTTCTTTCTTTCTTTTCTCAAATAGTTACTGAATACCCACTATGTGCTCCTTACTGTCATAGGCAGTAGGGTTTTAAAGACTCAGTTTCTGCTTTCAGGAAGCTAATTGTCCATAAGGACCGAAAAGTAAGCTAGCAACAGCTATTCGGTGTTGTCGTAATGGCTACGATAAAGGGTGCTAAAGAAGCACTCAGAAAGAGCACCCCAGTGATGGCGATGCCAGAGATGTTTCTCAGCTAAGTGATACCTCAGCTACGTGTAAAAGAATCAGTAGAAGTCACCCAAGTGATGGGAGCGGGAGGCCGGTGAAAGGAAGAATGCCAGGGGTTCTCGGCGGAGGAGTCATGTATACAAAGGCACAGTGGTCAGTGACGCTCTGTAAACTGCTGGGGCTGCAGGAGGTTTGGTAGTGCTGGGCGCCTGGCGAGAGATAGAATGAAGTAGTAGTCAGGGGCTAGACCATGAAGTGTCTTATGGGAGTTGGGGAGATAATGAAACCACAGAAGAATTGTTAATAAGGCAGCAGTAATACAATCAGATTTGCGTTTTATAAAGGTGTCTCTGGTAGCAGTGTTGACAGTGAATTGGGCAGGTGCTACTAGAAGCTGGAAGATAAGTTAGCAGGTCACTCTAATCTTTGACGTAGGAAATGATGCGAGGGCCAGAATTAAGGCACACTATTGGGGTGGAAAAGAAGGGATGGATTTGAGAATCCCTAAGAAAATAGAATTAATATATACATGCAAAGAACCTAAGAGGAAAAGGAGCCAGGGAGCTTTACCTCGCCAAATGCTCTCCAAAGTAGGTGGAACCCCTAGATTTTCTTCCATGTCTTAACCACTGTTGTGCCGAGCGGATGAGAAGATGCAGGGAGGGGATTAAGCGTCCTCTTATACATCCAGGGAGAACATTTTAACAACTCTCCAACCCCCTTCTGCAAAACCTTATTCACTTTCATCCCTTAAACCTCTTTCCTAACAGACCCCTCTACCTCCGAGCCCAAACTTCCATGCTGATTCTCCTTCCTTGGCCACTCTGCTCTCCCACCTTCCCTTGACGATATTGGCCAGAAATTCCTTAGTCATCTATTCAATCAACATTTACTAATTTCCTGTTCTAGTCCAAGAGGAAAGAGTAATCAAAGAGCAATCCTTCCATGACACCACAACCGCTTCCTGTAAATTCGAGACAGAAGACCAGGGTGGGAGTACGAGAATGCACCAGGATGACCAATAAATGAACCCATCAGCAAGGCTTTAATGAACTCAGAGTGGGCTCAAACTTCTACTGGACTTCACTGTGTAGGAAGCAGAGAGGAGCTGATATCGATTTCCAGATTTTACTATCTATGGTCAGTAGCAAAGGTAGGAACAAATATAATTGGGAAATGTTTCTTTTGGAGGACCCTCTGGCCTCTCTCACCTGCAAGATCTCTTGGATTTGCTTTCACTTTCCAGTGTGTGAACAATAAATAAAATTACTGTTTAAGGTTGAAAGAGGTATAACTTCCTCAGAGTCACAAGCAGTTACTAGTCCCCACCCCCACTTTAGAAACATGGTCACTGTATTCTGCCAGTGAAGTTTGATCTTCAGCCATAATGCCTCCCTGACAACAGATTTCTTGTCTCCAGGATGATAGTAAGGGACGAGAAGAAAGAGGGGCGATATAGGGAGAATTGGGAAGGGATCCTTGCATTGAGTCTTACACGAGAATGGCTACACGGGGCTCAGGCAACATCCTTCTATTTCAAAGGCATGACACCTCAAAAGGCTGAGCGAAGGATTTCTGGTTCACTTCTGGAAAGGAAGTGAAGCTGTGTGTGAGGAAGGCACCGGAAGAAGAATGATGGCAGAGCACGCGAGCGCCCGCTCCACAGTGAGTGGCAGACAAGGCTGGGCAGTGTATCAGTCCATCTGTCGGTCCGATGAAACACTTCAAAGTTCCACTGACGCGCACTTGTGAACAATTGCACGTGGTCGTTAACAGTCGGGAAGCACTAAGATCTGACCAAAGCACCCAGAGGATGATATCAGAGCCAGGGTTTTCCTGTTTGGGCGGTAGCTGGGCAAAGGCTACAAAGAAGGCAAAGCTGTAAATCTTGCCGTAGCGGTCCAGACACTGACGTGAGTTTATGCATGGAATTTTCGCAGCCAGCCACATTGGACTCGTGGAGAAGCTTGGTAAACGATCTCTGTCTTGGCTGCTATGTTAGGGCAATACAAGGCGGCCAAACACTTACCAAAAGAGCTTTCTGCAGTTTCACCCAGGGTACCTTCTGCCTCTAACCCCCAGAAAACCAGACGTTTCCCCTGAAGAGCCCGTGTCCCTGGAATCTCGATCCCTTCGGCTCTCCTGCTGCCCTCTTCCGCAGTTGTTCATTCAGCTCTACAGAATACACAAACATTTGGCTCCGTGTAAGGCGTATGGGTTACAGCTGCGTGGATTTGTAGCGATGCGTTCCTTCTGATGTGCGTTGACATATGCGACGTGATTTTGCGGTCATTTCGCAGGCCCTCTCCTAACTTGCTGTGCTTCCATCTTCCTTGCACACCAGAAGCATTTCTGTCAGCTTCTTTGGTTAATGAGAAAGTGAAGTTGCTTCTCTCCGAGCTTACAGATTCCCCTCTGTTTCCAGGTCAGATTCACCTACTTGCTTGAGTTCACTGAACTGTAACTTCTTTTGCTTATAAAATTATTTCCAATTACATACCCCTGGGTCAGAAACTCAAAGTTACCCATGCTGTAACCACTTCTTCCTGTCTTAAAACCTTCTCTAAAAGCTCCCAAGATTGCTTCCAATTTTTCCAATCACTTTTTTTCACCATCTAGGGTCCCCTCAGTGCCCAGGGAGCCCTTTTCCCAAGGCCTGTGTCCGGTTTGCACTTGCTCCTCAATAACACATGAAGCATCTTCTTAGTACCTCTTCAGACTGCCCGTTTGATTTTTTTTTTTTTTTTTACTATCTAGCCTTCCTTCGATTTTGTTGGGAGATAGGGGTTTATTTTGCAGTATGTGGTTAAGCTGTATTGGCAAGATGGACGGGAGTTAGGGAGGTCCGAGGAGGTGAAATGTAATAGAGAAAGTCAAAGCTGTCAGAGATGGAGAGAGAGAGAGAGAGAGAGAGAGAGAGAGAGATTCTGTGTAGAAAATTCCCACCTGCTGCAGTAGTTAATACTTTCCAAGTCACTTAATATAGTACTAAGTTAATGGAGGCATCAGTTTTTCCCTTCTTCCCATAGCAGATAGTGATGATACTTGTTACAAGCCCACACAGCCTGTCTACTTATTCTCTACTTCTCCCCTAAACTGGACTACAGGCTAAAACACAACTCTCACAGTTCAACAGAGCCATGCCATTTCATTTGTTTAATTACAGGGCTTATTTTTACCAACACTCAGAGGCTTATCAGTGAAGGCACATTTTTAGAAATCTAACAAATAAGCAAATGCATCCTCAGAGCACAGACACAGTGCTCCTATCTTGTTTTGTACAAAAAGGAAAGCACTTATCACACCTACACCCTATTTTTTTTCCTGTTTTCATCCATTTAAATGTGTTTTCTGGAGAAATGACATGTGATTCCTAGTTTTTAAAACCATAACTAGAATTTCCTTATTGGGCATTAATGTGAATATCCTCTGAAAATCTTCCGTAATGATATTCAATTTCTCCTTTGTGCTTTTAAATGGCTTTATAACTGAGCGAATGAGGAAAAAAATTAAGCAGGCATCGGCACACTGGAGAATAACTGGAAAGCTTTACCACTAAGCCAGCAGGGCTTTGATTTGGGAAACTGCCCAGGTGACATCACGGGTTAATTCTTTCCACATTTAGGAAAGAAATAATACTAGTCTTACACAAACTTTTTGAGAGTATAGAGAAATAGGAAACATTTCCCAATTTGTTTATGACTGCAGCATAACTCAGATAACAAAATCTGACAAGGACATTATAAGAAAAGTAAAAAATAGTCCTATCTAGCTCATGAACATAGGTGCAAGAAATCTTTTAAATAAATGGTTGAATATCTATATGAGGAAAAAAATGAACCTTGACTCTTAACTCACACTAATTCCAAGTGGATTGTAGACCTAAATGTGAAAACATTCAGAATAATAAATCTGGGAAAAGAAAACGTGTAATATTTAATGGCCTTAGAATAGGCAAAGATTTCTTAAATAGGAGACATAAAACTCTAATCATAAAGAGCATCAATGATAAATTAGATTTCATTAAATTAAGAAATTCTCTTTATCAAAAGACAACAAAAAAATGAAAGAGCAAGTCACAGAGAGGGAAAAGCTTTTTTCAATACATATATACAACAAAGACTTGTATACAAAATATATAAATAACTACTATAGGTCAATAAGGAAAAGGCAAACAATCCAATGTCTAAATGGGCAAAAACCTTGAACAGGCACTTCATTAAAGAGGATACTCAAATGTCCAATAAGAACTTGAAAAAAGTGCTCAACATCAATAGGCAGTAGGAAAGTGAAAATTAAAACCACAATGAAATATCATGGCATATCTGCCAGAATGACAAAAAAAATTTTTAAAAGATACCATAGGGCAGAGAGTTGGAACTCTCATGTCCTGCTGTTTGGAACAACCACTTTGAAAATCTGATTGACAATATCTGTTTAAATTAAACATGCAGAATCTCTATGAGTCAGCAATTCTACTTCTACATACCTACCCCTCAAAAATGAGAATACATGTATACTCTAAGACACAGACCAGAATTCGTCGTAGCACTGTTACATATGGTAGCCCCCAACATGAAACATCCCAAATGTCTATCAACAGAAGATGATACATAATTTATGATATATTTATACTAATGGAATGTTTTATAGCAATAATAAAGGATGAACTATTATAATTTCAAAGAGATAATGCCAAACTTAAAAAACTGACACAAAAGAGTAAATTACATATTCTTTCGTTTTATAAAGTTCAAAGGAAGGCAAAACTCATCTCTGAGGATATTCTAATGTGCATCCAGGTTTGAGAACCACTTATATAAAGAAGAGATAATTGAAGTCTCAGGAAGTGAGGTGATTCGGCCATGTTCTCTTGATTCCTAGCTTTGTTCTGTTTGTGTGAACAATACTGTCTCTGACATTTGGGAAAAAACAGATTCCACCAGAACTTGATTATGTGTGCTACACATGGAATTCCAAACCTTAAGCTGTTTATACTCTCCCCAACAAACCCAGTCAGTGTAGTTTCCATGTGCTGCCTGAGAGATTGCTTTCATTTAAGAGTGAGTGAATGTTTCTGTCTTTTTTCCCATAAAAATGTTCTTAGATAATTTCTGTGATTCTAAAATGACAAGTGTGTAAGTGTATCCATAAAAAATATGAAGGAATAATATATATTCGCTAAGTGTCATTTTACCTCTCTACCTGGTACTACTTAAACCGATGTTCTGATACCTCCAGTGTTTACTTTCCAGTTTTGTTTTTTTGTTTTTTGTTTTTTGTTGTTTTGGCTTTAACCTGTTCATTTAAAAAATTATTTAGAAAGATTAGGGATGCCTGGGTGGCTCAGTCAATTACGCATCCAACTCTTGGTTTCTGCTCAGGTCATGATCTCAGGATTGTGAAATTGAGCTCCATGTTGGGCTCTACACTCAGCATGGAGTCTGCTTGAGATTCTTTTCTCCTCTCCTCCCCCCTGCCATTCACGCTCTCTCTCTCTCTCTCTCTCTCTCTCAAATAAATAAATAAATAAAATCATTTTTAAAAAAATCACTTAGAAAAATTCTTAAAAGCCTCGAGGAAATGAGAGTTTCTCCATCAGGACCTTGAGAAACACAGTTTTTGGTCCATCACAAAATGCTAATGAAGAACAAATTTGGAGACATCACACTTCCTGACTTCAAACTATGTTGTAAAGCTATAGTAATCAAAACAGTCTGGTATTGGCATAAAAACAGACACATAGATTAATGGAACAGACTAGAAATTAAACCAAATATACATGGTCAATTAAAACAAAGAAGCCAAGAATACTCAATGGGGAAAGGACAGTCTCTCCAATAAATAATGTTGGAAAAACTAGAGAGCCACATGCAAAATTATGAAACTGGATCACTGTCTCAACCATACACAAAACCCAACTCAAATGGATTAAATACTTTAATGTAAGACCTAAAACCATAAACCTTTAGAAGAGAACATAGGCAGTAAGCTTCTTGACATTGGTCTTGGTGATGCTTTTTGGATATGACCCAAAAATCAAAGGCAGCAAAAGCAAAAATAAAAAAGTATACTATGTCAGACTAAAAAGCTTCTGCACAGTAAAAGAAATCATCATCAAAATGAGAAGGGAACCTAGTGAATGGAAATATTTACAAACTATGTACCTGATAAGGGGTTATTATTCAAAATGTATAAAGAACTAATACAACTCAAGAACAACAACAACAAAAAGAAAACAAACAAAAAGAAAAAAAAAAAACCCCAAATGATCTGATTTTAAGTGGGCAGAAGATCTGAATAAATATTTTTACAAAGAAGATGTACAGATGGCCAGTAGGTACATAAAAAGGTGGTCAACATCACTAATCATCAGGGAAACGCAAATCAAAAACAATGAAATATCACCTCACACCTGTCAGCATGGCTAGTATCAAAAAGACAAGAGATCACAAGTGTTGGTGAAGATGTGAAGAACAGGGAACCCTCATGCACTCTTGGTGGGAATGTAAATTGGTGCAGCCACTATGGAAAACAGTATAAAGGTTTTTCAAAAAATTAGAAATAGAGCATCTGGCTCCCTGCTCGGCGGGAAGCCTGCTTCTCCCTCTCACACTCCCCTTGCTTGTGTTCCCTCTCTTGCTGTCTCTGTCAAATAAATAAGTAAAATCTTAAAAAAAAAATTAAAAATAGAACTATCATATGATCTAGCAATTCCACTTCTGGGTATTTATCTGAAGAAAATAAAAACACTAACTCAAAAGGAAATATATCCCCCTCTGTGCATTGCAGCATTCTTTATAATAGCCAAGATATGGAAGCAACCTAAGTACCCGTCAAAGGATAAATGGATAAAGAAATATTATATGTAACATATAATCTTTATTCATATATATAGCATTATATATATAATTTCTTTATCCATATATATAATTTATATGTATATGTATATATAAATGATATTATTTAACTACAAATGAGATGGAAATTTGGCCACTTAAAACATGGACGGAACTTGAAGGAATTATGCTAAGTGAAATAAGTCAGACAGAGAAAGACAAATATTCTGCGATCTCACTTATGTGAAATCTAAAACAACAACAAGAAAACAACCCATCAAGCTCAGAGATACAGAGAACAGGTTGGTGGTTACCAGAGGCGGGGGTGGGGGAGGGGCAAAATGGATGAAGGTGGTCAAAAGGTACAAGTTCCCAGTTATAAAATAAAACCCCTGGTGACTGTAGTTAATAATGGTACAGTATATATTGCTAAGAGAGTAGATCTTAAAAGTTCTCATGACACACAAAAATTTGTAATTATGTATGGTGACAAATGTTAACTAGACTGTGGCAATCATTTGTCAATATATACAAATGTTGAATCATTATGTTGTGCACCTGAAACTAACATAACACTTTATGTCAATTATACCACAACAAAAAATGCTTATTATGTCCATTCAGTACCTTAATTCTATGTGACAAGATGGTAAAGGCAGAAAAATGCTCATATTTTTTGCTTTCGGTGTGATCAGTGTGGAATGCATACAGATAAACGAAATTCAAGAGTATTGCCGATATAAACAAGAGATGTATTATCACTTTGCACATCTAGTTATTATCAACCATGACAAATAGCTCAACGAAGCTCGACACATTCGTAGGTGAAAAGGATTTGAATATTCATAGCTGAAATTCACAAATGCAGATGCAGCTGACCCCTGGAAAACACAAGCAAGTGTAGGAAAGTAAGAAGGGCTAATAAGGAGGGTGACCAACAATAATCACCTTTATTGCTACAAGTTATGTTGGTGCAGATAACGCTTCACACTTTTTTCTTTTCTGAAATCTTTATCTAAACTGCTTTTTCTTCTGCTCCTCCTCCTCTTCTTTTTTGTTGTTTGCTAGGGGCTATGTTCCACTCATTACCAATATTGGAGTTGCCATGTGAGCTAGACTAAGTGACCCAGCGCCAAAGCCCTATCTTATTGCCTGTGTTCTAGAACCACTCCTGGTATTGTCTCTGAGTGCAACAATCAGCAGAGATGCAAGGGAGGGGCGGGCAGATTGAGCATAGGGAAACGTCAAACTATGACACAGTATGATAAAGCCTCAGCCGTCCCTCTGGGAAATTGGAACATGTACTGTTCATCATCGTGGTGCCTCATTGGGCCTTTATAACCCTGCTACCATCAGTCCCTGGATATCGATGTCTGGGAAGGGTAAGCCATTGAGGGAGGGACTGTCTGCTGCCGAGGCAAACCTAGAAAGGTGTGGATAGCTGGGGCAACAAGTTCTTCCTGGAGGGGGATGGCTTCCACCACAGAGATCCATGAGGACAGAATGCAGATTGTGTTAGGTCTGATAAAGATCCCAATCCTTCAAAATGACCCCGGATTTCATTTGAAAGACTATAGATTTCATTCAGGCCTGATCTTAATGTGCAGCCTGCAGTGTATGCCAAAACTTCCCCATTTACTTTGGAAAATATTCTAAAATCTCACTGACCTGAATATTTGGTGCACTGTAAGGTCACTAGGAAGGCTGTTTAAAATGTACTTTTGAAAGAGATTTCTAGTTTGGTTTTCAAGAAGAGATTGAATATGAAAATTAGGTTTTGGAGGGAAATGATGTAACTCCAGGAAAAAGTGATTTAATAACAGCAGGGGGAAAGAGAACTCATAGCACATCGTTAAAACTGTGTTCGACCTTAGGCCGTGCTTTAGATATTCACTTCTGAGCCTGTAAAGTTCAGCCAGATTCATTTCCCAAAAACCTCTTTAGCCTTTTCCTGTCTCCCTAAATCCAGACCGGGATATCATGAGTCTAAAATTTAAATTCCATTCGGGGCACTTAAAATCTTTAGCCATTAAATCAGGTAAACATTTTAAAAGTCCTAGTTTGGGGGCATTAATCCTTGTCTCTCTCGAGAGTTTTCTTAGCTCTGCCTCCAGAGCAGCCCAAAACAGAAGCAGCTCCACTAGGCAAAGTAAGAACATTATCTAAGGACACCAGAGCTTTGCTGTGAACTAATCTGAAATCAGTTTCCTATGCATTATGCTTCTGTGCATTTTTTTTTTATCTCGTCAATAAAGGTACTTTCAATAAGTTTCAATATCAGGAATGCTAAGCCATTGTTTTCGGTTGCCTTGCCAACTGTCAAACCTTTGTTTCTCTGGTGGCCAATAAGAGTTAAATCAAATCTATTCCTTGAAATAAAAACAAAGAAAAGTTTAGTATTGTAAATTTAGGATTCGTGTCATTGATTAATAATCCCATTACTATGATTTGATCCCATCAATGATGTAAAAATGGAGTTCAACCTTATCGTAAAATTTCACATTTCATTCGGGAAAGGAATGGAGGGTTTCTTCGGGTCTACGTATTGCAGTGAAAATAAATGTTCTCCATTAGTACTAAAGGCATTCTTGGAACTCTTCCCTTTGTTCAATTAGCTTGATTAGAAACAATTCAGGTGCAATGTTTTCTCTTATTAAATTCATATCACCCACAACTTCCCTCAAATAAAGCAAGGTTAACATTATGTCCTCAGTCCATCAGAGTAAATGACAATATCCAGATTCGTCTCGCTCTTCTCTTATTGCTTCTTCTCCTTCTTTTGTGCCTCCTCAACCAGAGTGTAAGCTCCCCCACGGAAGAAAATCAAGTCTGCTGTCTTCTATTGCCTTCAGTGCCTGGCACCGGACCAGTGGGTAGAAGAGTCCCCAGGGCTTGGAAGAGTAGGACAAGTAAATGCAATTTTACGATGTGGTGGGGTTGAAGCTGTATCGTCTATCAGCCGGATGGGCCTATTTAATTAGTTCCAGTGAGAAGGCAGGGGAAGGGCACAGCATCAATAAAATAGAGCTCAGTCAGCAAGTGTGACTCATGTCAGCATGTAATTCCCCTTCCTTCTCCAGCCACTGCCACCATTCAGCCATCTTTTCCATGCTGATAGTCACAATCTGGCAGGTGTCTCTCCCCACTCTGCCCTCCAGCCAAGACTCAAATTGATAAAATTGTGGGTAAAGAGAGGATGAAGGAGTGACCCTTGCAGCATAACTCACCCTAAGTCCCACATTTCGGTAGAAATCACCTTAACAGGAAGTGATGAAACATGGTCCTCTGAAGCCGCTGGGGGCCGCATAGGTCTCTAGAACCCTAGTACGAAAAATAAGTGTTAGCAATGCAGACTCTCGGGTTCCACTGCCTTCACACTGAACCAGAATCAGTGTGTTAACATGGTCCCTAAGTCGTTCACAAACACAGGAAAGTTTGAAAAGCACTGGAATACCCTTCATTATGCGTACGAGAAAACAGAGTCCTACAAGAAGCTAAGTATCTAAACAAAGTGTGACAGTAAAGATTGGCCGATCAATTAATTCATTGACCCTGAAGAAACAATAACATTACAATATGTACTGAACTTTACTAAGAAAAGGGCTTCAGCTACCAACAAAAGATTCACCAATAATTGAATGAGAAATCCAGTTACATGACAATACACAGGAATAAAACTCGGAGTTCATTAATCTTTCTAAGCACCATCCTAAGGACGACTCAGTGAATACTTGCATAAAATTAAATAAAATATTACTTTTGTTTGTGTGTTTATTGCATTGTTCTGTTTTTGCCTGGACTAAGTCACATAAACACTAAAAAGTAGACAAAAGTCTTGGTCATTAGGCAAGACTTATAGGAATTACTAGGACTTCCAAGGTTGTTACTTCCTTTATCCTTGAAGTTTCTACCCGGTCTGTTATTCCACCTCCAGCCACATGCAAATTCTTATGATATTTTTTTTTGTAATTACTTGTTAATAAAAGGGAACACATGATCTACATGGAGAACACAGCAGAGTATTTCAAAGAATAGAAATTAAATTACCCACAACTCCAATTCAAGAGAAATAGAGTTAACATGTTCATGTATTTTCTTCCAAATTTTTAATGTAGTTAAAATGACACTGTATTTATATTTCAGTACGCTGATTTCTTTTAAATTATGACAAAGTATATTATCATGTTATTACCTGGAATATCATCAAAACTTCATGTAATCATACTGTACTTTCAGACTATAATAAGATCCTTTATAATCATAATGTTAATGATTACGTAATATTTTATTGGGTACCATAATTTGATTAGGGAAAATAAAATCTCATTGTTTAAATAGAAAAATTTAAATTTATATTGTATTTCTTCTTCTGTGAATAATTTATTTTTCCAATGCTCGTTTATCTACTGAAGTTCATGGCATTTTTCTCATTGTTTTGCATGTGATACTTATAGTTACAGATACTGTATTTCAGTTTATGATAGTATTGTCTGTTTCTGGACTACATTTTTGAGTGAGCAGCTGCTTTTACTCTTGTGGCTCTGTGGTATGTTCACATACATGATTGGCAATGTTTTTCTTGCTGCTTTCCAAAGTTTTCTTACATATTTTCATATATAAGGGCCTTCCAGGTGCCTCTATTTTCCTATATATTTTCGAGGTTTTGGCTTTTTACTTGTTAATTTCTAATAAACTGTTATAGTAAGAGAACTTGATGGGTATTACACTGATTTTTTGGAATTTACTGGAATTCCTTCTTGCCTGGAATGTTTTATATATGTTCCATGTGGGCTTGAAAAGAATGTGTATTCTCATATTAGAAAGTATGGTTATATATAGATATGTATATTAAATCAAACATGTTATTTCATCATTAGTAGGATATTCCATATCCTTAATTTTATGTCTGCTGGATCTTTTAAATTTTTGAAAGCTATGTTAAATTGCTCACTATGATTTTGGATGTCTCAAATTTGCTTATTATTTTCTTAACTTTTGTTTTACATATTTCATGACAATTTAGTTAAGTACTTACAAGTTTCTGATTTATGTACTTGATGGATTTTTTTCTTTCTCTTATTATGCCATGCCTCCTAACCCCTGATAATATCTTGGCTCACATTCTATTTGTATCCTTGATATTGTTATTAAAGTAACAATAGTGGGTTTATCTTTTTCCATCTTTTGATATTCAACTTTTCTGTGTGCTTTTGTTTATGTTGTCTATTGAAAGTAGCATATTGTTGGATTTAAGAATCTGATTATTTTTTCTTTTACCTTATGAGTTTAATCCATTGGTATTTGCCTTAATCATTGATATATTTGGACTTCTTTATACACCTTATTTGAGGCTTTCTTTTTACCATTTTTTTATTTACTTCTTTTTTCTTCTTTTAGTGTCTCTTTGGGATTTGATATTTTCCACTTTCCTCCTTTTTTCTCCACTGCTGATTTGGAAGCTATAGACTATTTCTAATTTCTTGGTGATTATATTTAAACGTTTATATATATGTAAATATTTCTAACAAAGTTTACTTTTTCTTAGTACTTCTGTCTTCCTCTCCAATAGAACTTTATTTCAATTTAACTACTCAACCACCCACCTACAATCTTCTAATGTTATGGAGAATTTTATTTTTCTGTCTTAAATGGAAAAATGATCAATTATGTTTAAAAAGTCAATTACATTTAATAGGTCCTTTTATCATTTTCTGAGCTCACAGTTGTTTTCTGGATTCCCTACCTCCACTCTCCATTCGGGGTTATTGACACTTCTATAATTTAGAAAGAGCCTGTAGGGGGTAAACTCTTTTTTCTGGCTATGTCTGGTTTTCTTTTTTTAGTTTTACCCCACCTGTTCATACATACTAGTTTCCCCACGTACATAGTTTTAACTTGGCAGGTATGTTTCTTCAGCGTTTTAAAGATATCATCCTATTGTTTTCTAGCAACTGTGGATGCTGAGGAAGAGTTTGTTGCCAGTCTCAAGGTATTTCCTGTCAATATAATTGGCGTTTTTCTTTGGTAGTTCTAATAATTTTAATTTTTCTCTGTGTTCCTCAGTTTCACTATGATATCCATTTTGCTTTAAATTTATTTATCTTGCTTGATATTCATAGTCTATTTTGTTATGAGAACTCGTATTTTTTTTCAGTCCAAAATGAAAACATTTCTTCAAAGTTATTTTTCCTCCATTCCCTTATTCTGGAACTTCTATTAGACATGCATTAGAGCTGCTATACGTATATCTAAACTGCTCTTTCATGTGTCTCATCACCTTATCACTCTGAGCAAACTCTTCAGTACCATCTTTCAATTCGTAGGTTCTCTCTTTGACTAGGACCGATCTATTTTTAGAGTCTCTAATTTCAATGACCATCTTTTATTTTCATAATTTTTAAAGTGTTTGTTTTTCATGTCCATTTAACTTTTTTATCTTATCTTTTTATATTTTATTCTTCTATTACTCTGATTCCTTCATTTGGCTCTTTGAGCATTCTACACATACTTATTTTAAAGTTTTTATCCAACTGATATAATACTCTTTGAATCCGAGGTCAATCCATGTCCTATGGTTGATTTTGTCAGATAGAATTTCTATGATTAAATTTCTTCACACAGTACAGAAATTTGGTTGTATTTCTGAAATTAATTTTCCTCACATATGGTAAAATTTTCGTTTGTGAGCTCATTTTGAATGCAAAGCTTTGGGGTTTTGTTTTTGTTTTGTTTTTTACTCAGTCTCTCTTTTTAGTTATTTACTTGCTCTGTTTTTTTACATTTTATCTAGAATTTCTCTATGTTTGAAATGGGTGGGATAGGGAAATAGGTCCTACTCAGTTCTGTCATATGTCATCTCTTTCATCTCTGTATCTATCTTAATATTGATATAAATCCCTCCAAATTTCACTGAGATTGTGTTCAGATATGTTAAATTTTTAAATGAATTTGGGAAGAATTGATGTCCTGTTTAGATTTCCCAACCAGAAACATGGACTATGTGGATTTCTGTTGAATCAGGTTCTCTTTTCTCTCTCCTAGTAAACTTTCACACTCTAGTGCCTTTTGGAGTCGTTAAATCCATCTTTCTCAAAACAGGGTTCTTGATCAATATTACTAATTTAAAATTCCTTGAATGTGGCCAGGATGCAGGAAGATTCAGACTTGATGTGATACTTCTCCTTAGTCCCTACAAGGTCTCCTCTATCAATTAATGCCACTCTTTATTTGTGTCTTGCCATCAAAGGATTCCATGGGCAGTGCTTCAGGCTCTGTAAGGACATGAGTGCATTTGTCTCCCTTGGATTGCTGGCTATTTTGATCATTTAGACCTACATCTTCTTGGACTAGTTTCCTATAGTCATCTGTTTCCTTTTTTAAGGACAATGTCAAGGCCCAAGGCCAGAAACACATGGCCGTTAGCCAAGGGCAGAATTGGTCTATAGGGAGAGCACCAGCAGTTGTTGATTGAAGGCATGTGTGGGTGTGTTTGTGTATATTTGTGTATGCTAAGGGCACCTGTGTATAAACCTCTGGAGAAAGGAATCTTATAATTGTTGAGCTCTGCTTTCTTTACCTTGCATTTTGTCAATTATAAAGTATTCGTTCTGAGTGCTAATTATCTAACTGGTGGGGGAGGGACAATAGCAATCTAATAAATAAATATGCCATATTGTTCATGTTTAATCCATTTAGATTTGACCATGTGTTTATTTAGCAATGGGAGCTTTCAAATGTTTTTGGGTACCAGCATGTTATACGCTTGAACCTAATTAACTCCTTTCATTCTAATTTATTTATATCTGCTATCTTCAAAAGAAATGTCACTTGGCCTAGTACTCACCAAAGAAAACTAGATTTGAAATACAAATAATTTGTTCTGAGAAAAAAAAGTGTTTACAAGGTAGAATAATTTCTGAACTAGTTCTTGAAATGACAATTAACGTATACCTATATGTGATATATACATACATACATATGTGTGCATATATATATATATAAACATAATCTTTTCTTTCAAAATAAAGATCCTAAAGTTTAAATCAAATCAAAGTTTCAAGATCTACAAAATACCTGATGAAAACCAAACCAAATAAAACCAACACAAAATCTCATTAGACAGCAAGGACAAAGCCAAATTGTCTTGAAATGAAATGTGTGCTACGTGGGTCATCTGTTTTGGAGCCACAAAATCAATTTGCCACAAGATAAAATAATTTCAATCAAGCATTTTTAATTAAACGAGTTAACATGGCACCCCGTTACCCTAATTTAAGAACTAAATACAGTATTTATAGACACTTTTTAGGAACTTCAAAAATAGATAACAACAATTATACTTAAAATTCTGGATTAAAACAAAATCTTAATACCCAACAGATTAAAATAAGTTATTATAAGAAGGAACTCCACAATGTTCGTTGTTTTTTTGCTGCTTATACTGTGCAACTTTGCAAGGGTCATGAGAAGACAAACTAGAGAGATTCAGAACATTCCTTTGGCTGAATTATGTCCTTGTAGTTTCCCACAGATCATTCAATTAAAGCAAAAAGCCTTGAAGGATTACAATAATAATCTGAATCTTTGACTGTGTTTATGTTATTACTCCAAAGAAGCGAATGTTATCCTGTGAAAATCAATGACATAGGAAGCAATAAATATGCTATTATTTTGGACATTTTTGAGACTGGGTCTTTAATAATCAACCACAAAAAGTTCCTAGTTCAGAAACCATCTTTGCAAGAATAAAAAGATTCACTTTAAAATATGTCTTAAGTATATCTTTCATCCTCAAAGACCAGAAACTATGTGAGTCCCTAGTTTTTCTCCAGGTTCTGTAATGTTCCTTCAACATTCCTTCTGAGGATTTAAATGGATTTAATTTTTATTGGAATGAAATTTAATAAAACCATTCCTCATTGCAAAATGTCAGTTATTGGAATAGTGACCGTAACACAAGCTTTCAGCTTTTCATCCAACTTTTTATTACTAAAGGATTCGATAGCAACACGTTTTTCAAGTCACCCCTTTCATCTTCAAAGAACAACTTTCTTCATGTCAGCTGTCTTTCTAACGTCTCACCCAGCCCTTTCCCATTCCTAAGCCGAGGAGCCCAGTTAATCATAAGCATGGTACAAAAGAGAAGTAATAAGTAGGCTCTGCAGATTGGAAAGCATGCCAATTTGTGGATTTCTTAAGAAGACAATCTGAGTTACTGACTTTCAGGATTGGGCTAGGTGTTAACAAACATCAGTCCAAATTCTCACCTCCTCTGTAATATCCCCCACAGATCATATCAGCTAGCTAAACCAGTCTAATTCCAAGGAGTTCATCATCTTTCATGACAGACCATTTTGCTTTGAGTAGTACGAACGTGTATTATAAATTATGTTAATTCCTAAATTTAGATCTGCTTTTTTATAATGTTCACTGATGGGGACTCCTGGATCTCCACAAAGAAAGTCTATTCCATCTTTACCAAGACAGCACTTAATATTTTTGAATATAAATATGCTATCTACCCATCACCATGTTGCCTTTCCCTTTCCAAATTAAACATTGGCACATTATTCAATTTAATTCCTTCACCCTTTCTTATGTAAATGTACTCCAACTTCCTATATCCATCCTTAAAAATGCGGCTTCCAGAACAAAAGAAGATTGAGACATAATCTAATCAATGACAGCTGAAAGAGGGCTGCCACCTCCCTATTGTAAACCCTTTTCTTGTAGTTTTCTCCTTAATATGGAATTTGCTTTCTGGTGAGTGATATCAAATTGTTTTATTTTGAATTTACAATTAATTCAACTCCCTGGGCTTTTTAATCTGATATGTTGTCAGTACAGTCTCTTTAATCCAATATTTATCTTTTTGGCCCTATATGAAGAAATTTTTATTTTCTTTTGTATTAAAATTAATAAAAAAAGAATTGGAAGAATGCTTAAATACCCACAATTTCACCACTCTAAGCATGTCGAGTCAACTTCTTAAATTTTTCCCTAAGTCTTTCCTATACGCTTAATCGTAATCATATCATAGATACCATCTTGAACTATTTAATTTTATATTATGTCATAAATATATTTTCATATTTCTACATGGATTCCAAAATTTTCATCTTTTTAAAGTGTTCTACAAAATTTTTCATCAATTGATGCGTCATAGTTTCATTAAGCATTTCCAGTTTTTATCATTATAAATAATTCTATTTATTTCCTTAGAATAAACTCCCAGAATTATAAGGTTGGATGAATCCCTCTGTGAGTCTACAGTGCTATTGCCGAACTGTTTCCCAAAGATGCTTGTGCTAGTTTTCCCTAACTCTCCAGGAATGAGCATTTAAGGATATCTTTGTTCCCCTCAGATTACTGGATGAATATTCTGGATGTTGAGTTTAACTTCTTTTTCTTTTTCAAGATTTTATTTATTTATTTTAGAGAGAGAGGGAGAGCAGAGGGAGGGGCAGAAGGAGAGAGCGAGGGAGAGGGAAAGAATCTCAAGCAGACTCCCCAAGGAGTAAAAAGCCCCACATGGCGCTGGATCCCAGGACCCTGAGACCATGACCTGAGCCAAAGTACGCATCAGATGCCCAACCAACTGAACCACCCAGGCATCCCCCCCACCCCGAGTTTAACTTCTTCATATTAGAAAATAAAGAGCTATTATTGTCCTTTTCTACTTTACGCCAAATTCCCTAGCAATGCCATGCAAGGGTCTGTTAAAACTTGGCCTCAGATTGCCGTTCCCAGGTTATTTCCTCCTAGCCAGGCAGGATTAATAACCTCGGCCTGTCTGTTCTGTGTTCCGGGTAGGCTTTGTAACGTGCACCATGAGTAAAAGAGCTGCAGTAAGCATGAGTAAGATACACAATCCTTCACATTGTTTCATAAACATTGTCTACACGTTCGTCTCTCACCTAGACTGTAAGGTTTTCAAGGGAAGTCTGAGGTCTTCATCTTTTTTTTTTAAGACTTTATTTGTTTACTTGACAGAGAGAGAGCGAGCGAGCACAAGCAGTGGGAGTGGTAGGCAGAGGGAGAGGGAGAAGCAGGCTCTCCACTGAGCAGGGAGACTGACTCGGGGCTCGATCCCAGGACCCTGAGATCATGACCTGAGCCGAAAGCAGATGCTTACCAACTGAGCCACCCAGGCACCCCAACTGTACCATTTTTCTGTCACCAATACCTACAAGTGTACCTAACATGAAGAGTCAATGTTTTATAACAGAATAGAGGAACATATCCATTCCATCTTGTCAACAATGGCCTTATTGTTATAATGGTATCTTGTTATTTTTTAAGATGTATTTTATTGATTATTATTAATATTGAGTATTTTCCCATGCTTATTCAATCATTGGATCACCTGTTGTGTGACTGCCTATGTCCTTTGTCCATTTATATGCTGAGATAGGCCTTTGTATTTCTCTCATCAATTCAAATGTTCATTTAATTTCTTTTTGTTAGCAAATAGTTATAGAGCCTTGATTATTTGCCAGGTATTGTTCTAAGTGCTTTACAAATATTAGTTCATTTAATCCTTGCAAAAACCCTTTGAGATAGCTGTTATCAGAGGTGCAGAGAAATTAAGTAGCTCGTCCACTAGTAAGTGGTAGAGCCCGGATATGATTCTAGGGACCTCAGAGTAAGAAATACTCCAAAATGGGCCCCAGGCAGCCTCATACTCACTGACTCCTTCCTCCCTCTCCCCACGTGCAATCCTGATTGTGGAAATATTACCTTTGTTTCCAGAATGTAATTTATTTTCCCCGCTAGGACGGACATTCATCTATAGGACTGACTTTCTCCACAGTTTTTTCCAGCCTCCACTGCTGGGGATTGTGCCACTCAGTCAGCTAGACACACTGCTCGCCTCCATCGGGCCGCCTGGATGCTAGTAGGCAGACTGTACCCTCCACTGAGAGACCCCCATTGCCTTGCCCCAACTATAAGACAGAACCCTTAGTGACAATGAAAGCTTTCTGCTGATCCTGAGCCTACCACACCTTTTGGGTGTCACAATCTGAAACTGCTGTTTACACCTGCAGCGATCAAGGTGTCCCTTAGCGAGTTAATGCAGACCTGCATCCTCCAAGGCACCGCACAGGTAGACACAGGCTTACACTCTCAGCTGTAGCATTCTCTGCCACTTCCCGGCATAGTTCCCATTGGCCACTGCCCTGCGTAGAGAACCCAGCCTGCCTTGTTGCATTGAGAGACTCTATTGGTCTTTTTCTTCATGTTCTGTCCTCTTACTTTAAAGTTGAGAAAGTTGTCAAACCTTGAAAGACACTGAGATTGGAAGGCAAGTGTCAGGTAACTCCTTTAAAGTTCAATCTCATTGATTTTCTCCCATTAATCCACCTTGTGGCATTTTTTCTGAATATGAATTCCATTTCTCAATATATTCACACTAGCAAATTTATTGTCTTAAACTTGATAAAATTGTGTCTTGTGTTTTCATCCAGTTTACTGGCTCAAAACTATTGTCAAATATAAAACCCCTTACATACACCCAGGGTCTCCTGTCTTATCTGAACACCTACAGGTCTATACAGCTGCCCTCTAACCCAGCCTACTCTTCTCTCCCCTGTCCATTATGTTACCATAAGAGATTTTGGAAAATGCCTTCTTGAAATCCAGGCAGATTGTTTACAGATGTGCCTGATAAAACAATATATTTGTGTTAAGAAAGGAAAAAATGTCCCCAGGGATTTTGTGATCTTTATGTTCCATTGCTTTATCTAAATTGTATTTCTCCTCCATATTTGGAAGCTGTAAAGTTGTTGTGGGATATCCCTAAATGGCTATTGATCTTCATTCATCCTAATAGTCCCTGTAGGTTTCAGAAGTAGGGCTATCTACTTACTAAGGTCCCTAGTTTTACAGTTTCCCCACGGTTCCTCTAAGTCTGGCAAATTTTCTCAGGAGAGCCATACGTATTTCACAAGGTAGAATTGACTGTTACTTTTTTAACTCATCAGGTATTTCTTCATGACTAGATTTGCATAAAAATAGCTTTCCAGTAAGTCTTATAAGGAGGCAGATTATTTCTTTACAGTCATCAAGAAATAGTAGGAATGATTTTGAGAAGAATGCAATGGGGACTTTTCCTTTTTGTAAAAGAATAGTTTTGCTGCTTTCACAATTAAGTGATTTCAGTTGTTTATAAAAATAGATCTCTTTCCACTTGTTTCTGGTGGCTTCTATCTTCATATGAAAGACCCTCACCATTTCCACTCCCTCATTTCATTGACCTCTTTAAATTGACATCGAGTGAAACTGAAGGCACAAAATTCCAGGTACATTTAATTAACAGATAGTGATCAAATCACTTACAGAATTCGATTCTGCCTCAGACATTACTGTGTATTACAAACTAATTTTTCAGTGGCTGAGATATAAGAAAGTAGTTTCACCACCGGATCTTAAAATTTAGAATGGAAGTCCTGAAGTGATTGCATGTAAAAAATTCCATCCTGTCTATAGTCAACCCTAGCAACAGGGCAAGCATAACAGAAATGAAAAGCTTTTACCTCCTCTATGAAATTCTTGACATTTTCCCATTGCTATGGGGATTTTCTTAGCTGAATGCACACATGCAACTTTAAAGGAGTGCTTCCCCTTAGCAAGCTCTCATGATATTTTTCTCTAGTGCTCCAGAACTAGAATTGTTAGTTTAACCTCTCCCCTCTCAGAAAATAGAATCGAACTCAGATTTCCCTTTTTAGACTTATGTCTTTTTAGAGTCATGTTTACCCTATTCGTCCTGACTTTTGATAATCTCTCATTCCACAGAACAAGACTGAAAAGAATGAATATTTTGCACTTATAAAATTTAGTAACTACCCCCACTGACTACTAGAAAGCTTAAAATGAGAAAGCTAGCATGAATTTTAGTTCCTTAAATTCAGTGTCGGGTTTTTTAGGGTTTTTTTGTTTGTTTGTTTGTTTGTTTGTTTGTTTTTTTCACTGATTTACTGGCAGGACCAAGTGAACAATTGTTTGTTGGTATAAAAGGCATCCTTTTACTTTAACATGTCATCAAGAGTAACATGTTCAAAATGCACTCTCTTGGTTTTAATTGTCAAGTACTATATCATTTGTGTGTTTTCGTGTATTATGTATTGTATTGTGTATTGTGTGGAATCTTGGCCATTTTCCTTCAAAACCCAGTCATAAAAGTAAACTAGCAACATATATGACTAGCTCTGTTGTCACACCCGTTCGAGTTCAGTGCAGTAGTACTCAGAAGCAGGCGGTTAACACCTTTGCAAACTGAACTAAAGAGCCAGTTTCATTGTAATGTTAATCGCAATTTGTCATGATTTTATTTTAATGTAGGCATCAAGCAAAGAAACAAAATGAAAACACATTGTCAAAAAGTTATTTGTGGACACTTTAGAAAACATTAATGGTTCCATTTATATGTATGACAGAGTGAGAAATGCAACGGAAAATGTTAAATCCCCACACCGTAGTGCTGAGTAAATCTCACCCTGCGGCAATACCAATGGCTGGATGAAACAAATGTGCCCTTTGCTGCGCACGCGCAGAGTTACCATGTCTTCATACACCAGAATTAGTGACACTTCACACTCTCGGGAGGCTCAGAATATAGAAAGCTAGTGGATGAAAGAATATTACCTAATGTACCAACAATTCAAATGCACACGTGACGATTCGGTTTCTGTTAGCATAACACGCATGGAATGAGATCTTCAGAATTCCGCAGTAGCAGGTGTCGGATATATAAATATACATACAGAACTGTACACTTGGCTTCTCTCTAGTTGTTTCCCCTTTTCTGTTACTCTTCTTTTTTTAAGACACTGACCTTATTGCTTATTCAAGAACCAGTTACCTGAAGTGACTGTTATGTTCTTCAGATTAGAATAATAAATGCATATGGTTTTGTGCTACTGTAAAATCCGTTTAGAATGCCTTTTAAGTAGATGAATTCTTTATTTGTAAACAGACGGACACTTCCGCTCTAAGAGTTTCATCTATCTGATTATTTTGGATATAGAGTTCATTGCCTAGTATACAATCCCCTGATTAAAAGTTCTGTGAAAAATACATTTTGTGCAGTTGTACTTTTGACAAAATGGCTTATTGACTCACAAGGGTCATCGTCTGCTCCTAAACATGGTATTTTGCAAGAGTTGAGAAGTGTCATATGCCAGGTGACCAAATAGACATCTCCTCATTCATTTCATTTCAAAGAATTGGAATATCACTTTATGGTCTGTGCCGCTATCCTACATGCATAGTGATGATTGATAAGACTCACTTCAATGGTTTAACACTGTTCAGAGACTTCCAAATGAATTCTGGTTAACCAGCTCAAGCTAGGCTGCTAGTGCGGCAGAGCAGGACCAGATCTACTTACCACATACGCAACACTTAGGGTAGAGTCTGGCACATTACAGGATATCAAGAAACGTATTTGGTTTGTACACAAAAAATTATTTACTTATGATTGTAATAAGGACTGGGAATGAGAAAAAAAGTGCTGCACAATGAGAATCTAAGAATAGGAGATAGTTTGGGAGCTGGGATGGATGGTTGGTTGGGAAGACAGTCGGGTTAAAAAAAAAAAAAAGTCCAGGGAGTGGTTACATGCTGAGAGAAATGCCTGTAGAAAGGCCTGAAAGTGGGAAAGCTGCTAGGACTTGGGAGGGAATTAAAATAAATCCAGCATGCCTGACACAGAATAAGCAAGAGAAAGGCAGGGTCTAGAGGTTGAGGCAGGGGTGAGATCACGGAAGTTGTCATAAAACAAATTAAGGAGATCCATTATCCTAAAGCAATAGGAAGTCACTGAAGTTTTAGGTAAGGGAATGACATCATCCATATAAATATATAGGCATATGAGGGCTGTTCAAAAGGACATTCACAAGAGTAATTATCAATGTATTGTATACCAGTAGGTCATTCACCTTCTTCAAGTCTTCACTCAAATGTCCCTCCTCCACGAACGTCCCACCTTTGACCATCCTAAGATGACATGACCAGTCCTCTCATACCAGTTTCCAGATCCTGCTTCCTCTTTGTTTTTCTGTAGCACTGTCATCTTTTAACATTTTAGACAATTGACTTACTTATTAGTTTATTGTCTATCTTTTCTTGCTAGAATGTAAGATCCACAATGATTTTTTTTTTCTAGCAAGAGCCTGGCAGATGAGTTTTCTACAGATATTTGTGGACTTAATGGCCCATCACATTACTATTTGAAGCTATACTGTAAGATGGTCTGTCTATCAGTGTTTATGATTCAACACACTTGGTTTAAAAAAACATTTTCCTAACTGTGCAGAGTCCTAGGCAAAGCATGTACTGTAATTTAATTCTTAAACATGAAAATTGCTGCTGCAGCAGAATCTCATCATCTACTTATTCAAGTTTATGGAAAAACATTTTTAGTTGATCTTTTAAATTGAGCAGATTTTTAAGAAAGGATTATGAAACTTGGGTCAGGAGTCAGGAGTCACAGTGACAGCTTAGCTATTTTATATTTTACAATGTTATTGCATATCCCTATCAAAATGTACTGTTATGCTGACAAAATTACAGTGTTTTCACAACACTGCAGTGATTAACCCTTTAAACCTTTAGTTTTCAATGACTGTACCCTTACTTGACGGTGTTCTAAGGACTAATATGCTGTTGGCAAGTTATAGCTTGTGACAATGTCTAGAATTCCTTGGAGGAAAGCCAGTTGATTTGTAAAAAATGCCAAGCAGTCTGCCTTGAATTTCTCTGTGTGTCTGACCTCATCTAATCAGAAGAACCCTTAGAGTTTCCTGGCTTATTTCACAAATTAAAATTTTCTGAAAAATCCATTCTTTTCATCCATGTCGTTATTACCCATGATTTCCCATTCATTCATTTATTAAACTCATTTACTGAGCATCTACTATGTTTTAGGTACTGTGTTAGTTATTGGTCTATTCATTTGTTAGCTCACTGGCCAAACATTTATTTGTTTGTGTTGGAGAGAGGCACAGATTTTAAGAGGTTAAATGGGACAATTACGTAGTCAGGAAATTAATTTATCTGTAAAAAAGCGAGAAGAGTTAAGTAAGTAGAGGAAGACATATTTGATTTTTATGAAAAGAATACACCTCAAATTAGCTCCAGTTTTAAAAATTACTTTGGCTGTAAACAAGGTTGAAAGCAAGAAGACGAGGTTGTAACTGAATATCTTCTTTGTATTAAACACATACAGATATATTAAACCAAATATAGAAACCAAAAAGTAGTTATATTATTTCAATTATATGTTTAGCACTAGGAGGAAATATGTTCACATATTATTAATAGTCTGCTTTCTAAACCACTGGAAGACAACTTACACATGAAACCATAGTGCAAGATAATAAGACTAAAACAGGGCAGAATGTTTGCTGAGCTGGATGTCTCGCCTCTGCTCCCATTTTTAGAAATTGGGCTACTTTGTTCATATTTGCAAAATCAGTGCTATTTCAAGTCTGAATCAAGCCAGGTAGTTTTTAAGAATGACTTTTCATCGCTGTTCTAGAGTTTCTCTTACCAGCTCTCCTACCAATATTAGAATCCTGCCTTTACCCTTGGCCTGCTCTACCTTGACTGGGCTCTGCTCCCTCATGGAACACTTGTCTGGATAACCAAGTACCGCCTGTTTGGTCTTTGGCTCACCACGGCTAATAGACACCTAGCATTTTCTGGCACATTGTTACCCTAGTACATACAATTTGGGCTTAGGCACCTGTGTTTTGAACCCTAAAGATGGGCTCAGGTCCCTATCCTATTTTTTTACTCTCTCTGTAGCTGGAGCAGCCTGAATAAGACATCAGAATACATACTCTCAGCAACAGTTAAAGCAATCTAGTCTACATAAACTTGCTTGTAGTTGGTAAAAATAGACATAGATTGTACCAGAACATTCTTCCACACCTGTAAGAAAATCTTTCATTCCATTAGCCCAAGATATCCTTCAGCATCATGAAGGTGGCTCATGTTCTTTTATTGTTCAAATAATTCTGCTAAGTGCTGTTCTCGAAGTTCCCCTGCAGAAAGAAATTTGCTAACCATGGCATGAGTACATCTCTACTGACCCGATTTCACACAAGCCTTTGCGAGGTACCCTTATGATAATCAGGACCTGTCATCTACTCTGTGGGGCTGGAAGCCATAGTGTATTGTTTGATGATGTGTGCCTTGGCTTTCTAGATTGAGGAGGCCAAGATGAAGCTGGTCAAGTTTAAAACTGGCGAGGTATCAAGCTTCAGAGGTATCTGTCTAAACTCCCAGATGACGGTACCACTTAAATCTCCCATAAATGTCACATCCAGCCTTTGAGATGGTCACGACGGAGAACAAAGTGGTAACCGTGACTCTTGAGCAATGAGTTCCTTGACTGTGACAGAACCCTGTCATTAAAGTGATTCCTTATACACACAGCTGTAGGAAATGAAGCAGATGAGGACGAGGATATGGAAATGCCGCCATGATCGCTAGCTGAAGCTCAGACAACTGCAACTAGAGAAAGCACACGAGATATTTTAAGGACATACCGATGCCTGGTAAGTGGCTGCTGGGGGATGATAGCACCTGAAAGATGATGTACTTGGGCAGGTGTAATTACCCTCGAGGGCTTATGAGCAAGAGATTATGTATCTGAGGCAAATCTCAAATAGAAGAGCCACACCAACCATTACGGTAGTTGGAAATCAATCAACAATATTTATATACACGGTTCAGAATGGACTATGGCTTCCTAATAGGGACCGTGTGGTAATGAAAATCAATTAACATCTCCAAGTGCAAAGGACAGCAACCGGCAGTAAACCATGCAGCTGCTAAATAATGTCCCTCACTGAATATCACCAGGCCAGGGGCTCAAACCCCCAACAACACTTCGAAGAGCCAAACAGCAGTGTGTGTCTCCAATATGTAATGAAATGTGTACATCTTCAAAATTTTGTGGTCTATAAATAAGAAATATTTTGATGATCTAGGAAACAATGCTGCATAAATACTAAGTTTATCGACTTACTCATTTGATTCACATTTCATTGCTTTTGCCCTCAAAATGGAAGGTTTAGGGTTTTCTTGTAACGTCAATGTTCATTCTTTCTTAACAGCAAAATCCTGAGTGAAGATGACACGGGTTGTAGAATAAAGTCAGTACTAATGATGACAAATTGGCTGTCTCTTCACATCTAACGATGTAGGAGATGAACCGCTGACACGGATTCAGGTGTCATTCTGCCAAAGGCTCATCTTCGATAACACCTGTTTAGAAACATTAATGCAGAGACATAACAGGTATTCAAGTCTATACGCGATAAGCAATGATGCCAGAGAATTGCCTGAGTTTTGTTTTTATGACTACATCTAAAATCATTCACAATGACATAGGATTAAACCAGTTTTAGGTTAAAAACAGAACGTTTTAAGGGGAAGTTCTCCATTGATCAAGTCAGTAATGGCCGTAAGTTCTGGGAATTACAACAATCAACTCATCTTTGTCTTTAGTTTCTCCATAGGAAATAATTGGCATGCTAGCATTTTTTTTTTTTTTACCTATTTCCTATTTAAAAAAGAAAATGTGGGGGCGCCTGGGTGACTCAGTCAGTTAAGCGACCAACTCTTGGTGTTTGCTCAGGTCATGATATCGGGGTTGTGAGATGGAAACCCACATCAGGCTCCACGTTCAGCGAGAGTCGGCTTGAGATTCCTACCCTTGCTCTCTCCCTCTCCCCCTCCCCCCACCCTGTCTTTTGCTCTCTGTCTCTAAAATAAATAAGTAAATAAATTCTTTTTTTTAAGTGAAAATGTGATCCTCTGTTGAAAATTTGGTTCTTCAAACAAACATTTTTTAAAAAAGGAAATTATACATTTTGTTTCATTACACTTTTATTTGAAGGTTAATTTGGGAACATTCTAGAACGAGGCTAACATAAGTATTAGGACAAACTCTGTATGTAGAGTCCTCTAATTTGCTAAACCTCCCACGACAATGCTCTGTCCTTTATAATGACTCTCAAATGGCTAAAGTCTAAGTCCTTGGACAAGGAAAAATACTCAAGGCAAGTAGAAAAACAATATCATTAAATGGATTATGCTCTAAAAAGAGTAAGGCCTTCCTTGTTCAGGTCAAAATTAGTTTAAACAGTAACACAGCCGCTCATTCTCATCTGGTTATACTGAACATCAAATAGCCTAAACTTTCCATTTCTCTTTAATGTTGTCTTTACTGGAGACACAGAAATGGTTGAATGATATAATTATAGTTGATAATTATATAATTACGATAATAGTTGATCTAAGTAATTATTTTTGCAAGAGAACTTTTAACACTGACCAGTAATGCATATACTCCAGTTACACAATTTGACGAATGTGAGAATACCAGGCCTTCTCCCAAACACTGCTGTGTTCCCAGAGCTGTATGGAGACAAATGCAGTGAATTATCAGGCGGATCCCAAGTCACTCACCCTAAGCAGCCCGGAATGTAAATTGAGCGGTAGACAAATACAAACAACATTCAAAAATAGAGGAGAAAGTAAGATCATGAGAGGAAACTTAAGATGATAGACTTCTGGAAGGTGAGGCACACTGGCTCAGCCCTCACGTGCTTTTAAGTTAGAAGTTTATTTGGGAAATTTCCTTCCCCAGACAGGCTTTCCTGATGAATCTTCTCATTTCTCAGAGAAAATTCATCTCACTCCCAAAATTTTCCTTGAAATTATCTCTCTAGATTGGGAAAAAAGACAGAAGGAACAGCTGTTTGCTTCAGCATTATTGCACAATGACTATTTTTTTTTTTTTAAAGATTTTGTTTATTTATTTGACAGAGATAGAGACAGCCAGCGAGAGAGGGAACACAAGCAGGGGAGTGGGAGAGGAAGAAGCAGGCTCCCAGCAGAGGAGCCTGATGTGGGGCTCGATCCCAGAGCGCCAGGATCACACCCTGAGCCGAAGGCAGACGCTTAACCGCTGCGCCACCCAGGCGCCCCCACAATTACTATTTGTATGTGCATGTGTTTTCTACTCTATGTTTCTGGGAAAAGTAGGAACTTAGTCCAACCCGTGATGATATTTGAAGTAATCTGATTTTACGTCTCAGGGACAAGGTAAATTACTAGTTTATTTTCTCACTTTAGAAATGATACTAGTAGAATAACATATTTATCAGAGAACTGAATACACTCGAATTGTAGTTCCAAATAATAAAATAAGATAATAAAAATATAATATAATTGTAAGTTAACTAACTAATAAAATCAATTACTCCATCAACAACTACTCACTGAGTACTATTAATCACATTTATTGGGCTTTCATTGTGTGCTACACACTGTGTTACTGGCTTAATATATCATTATCCCATTTGATAGTAATAATGATCCTTTGAGGTAGATATTATGATTGTGCCCATTTTCTAGATGAGGAAACTCAGCCTTAAAGGCTGCAGAATTTCCCTAAAGTCACGCAGCTAGTAAGAGCCAATGCCAGGAACTCAAACCAGGGCTTGTCCACTTCCATAACCTAGGATATTAGCTACCATACTTTCCAGCCCATGCATTTTAAAAAGGGCTTTTCTGACTAAGGAGCAAATTAATATAATGAAATGAGAGTCTAGCATAACATTATTATATCTTTATTAGAAGCAATGCGTGCAGTGCAAAGAACACTGGAATAGAAGTTTGACAACTAGAGTTTAGGACTGGTTATACCGTTACCTTCGTATGACAGGGGGAAAGTCACTTAAATTCTCTGAAGTTCCTCATCTTTAAAAAGAAGGCTAAAGTAGAGGATTTGGGAAAGATTTGCAGGTCATGATATAACTTGCTATGAGGTCTTGAAGGATAAGTAAGAGTTTACCTGGTATGGGAAAGAATATTCAAACCAGAGTAAATAATTCATTGTGTTATTTTAATGTATGCTCAAGTCATTTTTAAAATCAATTTCCAATTATTTTTCAGTAGTTCTCAATGAATCTTAAGTGATTCACTTAACCTCATACTTCTGAGAGTACAGGTTTCTCTTCATAGATTCTTCACAAAGGCTTACTTTTGTGTATCACTCCAATGACCTCCTCCATAATAGTCTCCCCTCATTAAATCTGGGCTGTCTCTGTGACTTGCTTTCAGCTGAGAGAATATAACAGAAGTGATGCTGCATGACCTTGGACTTAGTCGTAAGAAACCTTAAACTTCTACCAACGTTTCTTGGAACATTCCACCTTGGGATGCTCCCTGTTGGAAGCCAGCCACCATGTAATAATGCACGTAACATCTCTGGACTCTCACATGAGGATCCCAAGCCACATAAAGATGCCCTAATGTTGATGCTCTGGTCCAGACCTCAGCTGAGCTCAGTGAGCAGCCAGCGTAAACTGCCAGACATGTGAATGAGTAAGTCAGTCATCTTGGGCAGCCCAATAGAGACTTCCAATGATTACAGCACTGGCTGTCATCTGATGGCGACCAAATGAAAGACTTCAAAGGAGAACTACCCAGCAGAGCCCTGTTAATTCACAAAACTGTGAGAGAGAATTTAAAAAAAAATTTTTTTTAAAGATTTTATTTATCTATTTGACAGAGAGAGACAGTGAGAGAGGTAACACAAGCAAGGGGAGTGAGAGAGGGAGAAGCAGGTTTCCCGCTGAGCAGGGAGCCCAATGCGGGGCTCGATCCCAGGACCCTGGAATCATGACCTTAGCTGAAGGCAGATGCTTAACGGCTGAGTCACCCAGGTGCCCCCCCAAAAAGTTCTTAAGACAAAATTTGTTATAGGTAACCAGAACAACAAAGGAAACCAGAACGACCATATTAGATTTAATACAAGGAAGCAAAATGAAAATACCATATTTAAATTATTTTCATTATTATATATAAAAAATGTATATGTTCCTTCAAATATGCTGGTTACTATGGAATTTATTTATTTATTTACTCTAAATTTATTTTTTTTTTTTTGAGAGGGAGAGAGAGTGCGTGCACATGTGCAAGTGGGGTGGGGAGGAGCAGAGGGAGAGGGAGAGAGAAAAATCTTAACGGCCTCGATCTCACTATCCTAAGGTCATGACCTGAGCCAAAATCAAGAGTGGGATGCTTTACCGACTGAGCCACCCAGGCACCCCTCCATAGAATTTATTTCTAACCTGTTAGGTGGAATAAAACTTAATAAAATATGTTTGTCCTGACTTGGAATATACTGTCTCTTTATTTACTTTCATTCTTAAATAACTTAAATGGTTTCACGGATGAAATATTATACTTCTCTAAGATAATCTAGTTGTTCAAATCTCAGTCTTACTGCTATTCTGTGCAACCTGCTATTTTCTTGCTACATTAGAACACTCATCAGTTTTATAAGTTTGTCACCTTATAAAAGTGAAGCAATCTTCTTGTCTTTATACAAGTGCATTCAGGATATCAAAACTTGCTTTTTGTTGCCGGTTGCTTTTAAGTTTGGGTAGGCGTGTCACACTTATGTTTGGGGATGGATATATTCCAATATAGTTATTTTTGCGCCTTATATTTTTTTCTATTTTGACAGAAAAGTATCCCTGGGATAAAATAACCCTATAAACTACCTTAAGAAGCACATTTTAAGTTTTAGAGAAAAAATGTGACTTTTCCAACACCACCTCAGTTTGTTGCCTGAATGAATCAGGAATTAAAGTTGTTTTTACTCTTGTTGTATCTTAAAAATAAACTGAAACCAAGAACTTGAAGACATTTGCCTTCAGGTGTTGATATAAATTGTATCTACATGTCATCATTGTTGGTTTGGTTTTTCTGTATTAAATCTGATAATCAGGGGGCGCTTGGGTGGCGCAGTCGTTAAGCATCTGCCTTCGGCTTAGGGCGTGATCCCAGAGTCCCGGGATCCAGCCCCACATCAGGCTCCTCCGCTGAGAGCCTGCTTCTTCCTCTCCCACTCCCCCTGCTTGTGTTCCCTCTCTCGCTGGCTGTCTCTCTGTCAAATAAATAAATAAAGTCTTTAAAAAAATTGATAATCAGAAGAAAATATGTGTATTAAATCAGATTTAGAAAAAAATCTGTGTGGTGACATACATGTATATTGACTCAGAAAAAAAGGTTCAATATATATATTTTAAAAGCATGTTCTGAATGTCTGTTGTGTACAATCTCTTCTGATCTCTGAGAGAGATCAAAAGATTTTTCAGTTTGTAACAATATTGAATGCCAATGGATATTCTTTTTTTCTTTCTTTCTTTTCTTTTTTTTTTAGAGAAGGAGAGAGAGTGGGGGGGGGAGGGAGAGAGAATCTCAAGCAGACTCTGTGCTGAGTGTAGAGTCTGATGAAGGGCTCTGTCTCACAACCCTGAGATCATGACCTGAGCTGAAATCAAGAGTCAGACCCTTAACAAACTAAGCTACCCAGGCACCCCACCAATGCCCATTCTTGACTACAATTTATTGAATGTTATTTATTGTGTTCCTGGGCCATCAAAGAGAATATATTTTGATAAGGAATCATATTTCTTCCTCTCAATGTATTTCTACCTTTTAATCCATTTTCTTTCTTTCAATTTCATATACAACATTCATGGTTGTATTTCTAGGTTGTTGTTTTTTTTTTTAAAGATTTTATTTATTTATTTGACAGAGATAGAGACAGCCAGCGAGAGAGGGAACACAAGCAGGGGGAGTGGGAGAGGAAGAAGCAGGCTCATAGCGGAGGAGCCTGATGTGGGGCTTGATCCCAGAACGCCAGGATCACACCCTGAGCCGAAGGCAGACGCTTAACCGCTGTGCCACCCAGGCGCCCCGCTAGGTTGTTTTTTTTTTAAGATTTATTTTATTTATTTGATAGAGAGAGAGAATACATACAAGTGAGGGGAGGGACAGAGGGAGAGGGAGAGAGAATCCTTAAGCAGACTCCCTGCTGATCTTGGAGCCTGACGTAGGACTCGATCCCAGGACCTGAAAATCATGACCTGAGCTGAAATCAAGAGTTGCCCACTTAACCGACTGAGCCACCAAGGTGCCCCAAGAACATGGCATTTCTTAATCTTGGCCCCTGCAAATATGTTATTTTCAAAGCTCAGTAAGACCTTCTTTCAAAACAATCAATAACATTTCAAAAGTTGGTTCTACACTTGACATAATGTATTAATTTGTATATTACACTTTTATAGTTTACAGATTTTCAAATGTTTTTCTGTTACTACCCATAACAGCAGAGACATGAGCAGCACGCCGGAGACAGACTCTGGCTTCCCATACTTCACAGTGCTATCTGTACATAAATAACCACATGTAATTCCAAACTATTATAGGATTGACTCTGAATCCACTCCAATTTAATTTTGAAAAGACTATTTTATTTTGACCATTACTGGAAACATGTTACTTGCTCCAAACCTCTTAACTAATAGCAATATATGTGACATGATATTACTATTGGACTGTTGGAGAACCACTGTTCTACACTATTTCCTTATTTCATGAAAATTGTCTAATTTATCTGCATAATGTTGTTCATAACATTCTCTTACCCTCTTAATGTCTGTGGGATCTATTCAGCCTTTCAATCCTATCATCGGAAATTCGTGTCATCTCCTTCTTTCGTTGATTAGTCCGGCTAATATTTTCCTTGATCAATTTCATTTTCAGAATAGCCAGCTTTTCATTTCATTAATTTTATCTATTATTTACCTATTTGCTTTTTCATTAACTTTTACTCTTATTTTTATTATTTTCTTCTTTCGGAAGGAAATTCTGCTGAATTTAATTTGTTCTTTTTTAGTTTCTTAAGATTGCAATTTAAAAAGTTCCTTTTAGCTCTTCATTCTGAATGTAAGCATTTTCATGTTCTCAATTTCCTTCTAATCACTGCTTTACCCGCATCCTACAAATTTTGATATGTTGCCTTTTCAATATCATTCAATTCAGAAGTAAATTTTCCTATGGGAAAGTTAGGCCCATGGATTATTTAGAATGTGTTGTTTATCAAATATTTAGGGATTCACAGATATCTGTTATTAATTTTAAGTTAAATTCCTCAGTAGTAAGAGAATACAGTTTGTATGATTGTAATCCTTTTAAATTTATGAGACTAGCTTTGTGGCCCAGAATGTAGTCTATCCTGGTGAATGTCCCATATGTCCTTGAAAAGAGTGTGTCCTACTGTTGTTGGGTGGAGTTCTTTACAAATGTCAATTAGGTCAAATGTTTATATGGTTATTTCAAGCCATCTATACTCTTACTGATTTTCTACCTACCTGTTCTATCAGTTACTGAGAGTGTTGAAATCCTCAAATATAATTGTGGATTTGTCTATTTCTCCTTTTAAAGCTCTTAGTTTTTGCTTTAGCTTATTTTTTTTTAAAGATTTTATTTATTTATTTGACAGAGAGAGAGAGAAGGAGAAGCAGACTCCCACTGAGCAGGAAGCCCGATACAGGACTTGATCCCAGGACCCCGGGATCATGAACTGAGCTGAAGGTAGATGCTTAATCAACTAAGCCACCAGGCTCCCCTGCTTTAGTTTATTTTGAAGCTCTGTTCCTAGGTATATAAACATGTTTATCTAGGATTGTAACATATGCTTGATGAATTTTTATCATTATGAAATGTGCCTCTTTTGCCATACTAATATTCCTTACTTTGAAGTCTACTTTGTATGATATTAATATTATCATTCCAGCTCTTATCATCAGATTTATTGAGGCATAATTTACACATAATAAAATTCGCCAATTTTAAGTGCATAAATGGATAAGTCCTGAGAAATATACGGGGTTGTGTAACCATCATCACAGTTATGATATAGAGCATTTCCATCACTACAAGTTACCTTCAGTCCCTTTGTGGTCAGTCTCTTCCCCCCACTCCTGACATCTGATACACTTTCTGTCTCTATTATTTTTCCTTTTTCAGAGTGTTATATAAATGGAATCAAAACATGTAGCATTTGGAGTTTCGGCTTCCCTGATTTAGCACAATGCATTTTCATCCCCGTTGTTAGTTTGTTCTTTGTTATTGCTTACTAGCATTTCATTGTGTGGACAGACCACATTTTGTTTACTCACATGCAAGTAGAAGAGCATTGGGGTTTCTTTCAATTTGGGGCCATTCTATAAAACTACTACAAAATTTGGGTACATGTTCAAATGGAAATATCTCTTTATTTCTCTTGGACAAATATCTGGGTGTCCTATTGCGAGATCATATGGAAAGACTAGTATCTGAAGCCCAAGAATGGTGGTCTTAGGCTTTCTTTACTCATCACACTTCTAATTAATGCTAGACCCAGTCCCTAAAGTTATGAAATCGTGACTTCATAATGAACACTGTACCAGGTAAAAGGATATCTGTCGGTAGACATTTTAAGTCCTTAAGCCCAACAGAGGGCACCTGTAGCCAGAAAAAAAAATGTCAAGAAAATTCACAGCTCAAGTTCTGATCTTGATTCTACTTTGAGAATGTAAGTTTTTCAAGATTACAATAAGTAGCAATCTTTGAAAATGGGAACACGTGAAACTATTAACCCAGTCCAAATCCCCGTTTAGAAATTCATGCATGCAATTCAAATATACTTAAGACATTCAAGCACTGTATTTAATTGGTAGACGTTACTTTTTAAGGATACAAAGAGTTTTCCCTGCACACCCAAATAATTACTGTGAATATAATCTGGGCCTTGATTGATGGCTTTGTTCATTATTCGCACTTGCAGCAGACCTCTGTATCCATTTAAGACCAAAGTGGTTAGAATTACCTGCCCACTCCGGCTCCCAATTGTAACCGAAACACGTAAAGGAGCACGAAGGAGTTGAGGCACAGGTAACGGCACGGTTGGCGTGCAGAATCTGACATTTAAATCTCCCTGCCCTTCCCGGCCACGACTGCCTCCGACAGCCAGGCATGCCAGAGACACAATGTAGAGGAGAAAGGGCTGGGCTTTGCCCGGCCGCGCGCGACGACGCCCTAGCCTTGGCCTTCACAGCAGCACTTGAGAAGCCCACTGGCAGGGCTGCTCCAACGCCCCCGCCGCCCTCCACGAATCCCGCAGTAGCCGGGCAGGTGTGCGCGGTGCGCGCGCACGCACTGCGTGCTGGGTGCGGGTCTAGCAGGCGGAGGGGCTGCCGGGCGCCTCGCGCAGGGTGGTTGGCTGGTGGGTGTCGGCCTCCCTGCCATCCCGCCTCCTTCTCCTCGTCTCGCGCTGGCCGGGGATGCTCGCGCGCGGCGCCCCCTTGCCTGTAAGCTGGCGGTCCCGGGAGGGGGGGTGGCGTGTGTGAGTAGCTGGGAGGGGGCCGCGAGGCGCTCGGCGGCGAGCTCGCCCGGGTTAGTCCGCCGCCGTCACCTGACTCGCTGGAGCAGCCACAGCTGAGGTGGGGGCGGGGATGGGAACGCGGCGCGGCTCGCTAGAGAGACGCGGCAGCGCTGGCGGAGGAGGAGGCGGCGGCGGGCGGGTACAGGCTCCTGGGGCCGCGGGCGGCGGGCGCAGGGACCCCGGAGCTGAGGGCGGGGGGCCGGGCTAGGGCTGGAGGCATCTGGCCCCGGGGCTCCGGGTCCGCGCGCGGCCGCACACACCCACCCGGCGCGGCCTCCCTCGGCGGCCCAGGTTCCGCTCATCCTGCGGCGGGAGGCGCCGCTCCTGGGGCTGGGTGAGTACCCGCGGCCCCCTCCCCCGCGCCGGGGCAGCGCGCGGATCCGGAGAGGATAATCCTAGGGCGCGGAGAAGGGCAGCGGCTGGGTGACAGCTCCGCGGCGCGCTCGAGTGCGGGCGGGGGGCTGGGCTGGGCTGTCAGCCCGTCTCTGCTCCACCGCCAGGAAGGGCGAGGCGCCGAGAGACTCCGGCGCCTCCGCAGAGCCCCCGGGCGGCCCCTGCGGCGGGGATTGGGGGCGAGGGGAGGGGACTCGGGCGAAGGGCCTTGGCGGGGCTTCGGAGGAGGCGGCGAGGGAGGGAGAGGAGACGAGGGCAGAATATGGCGCAATGCTAGGATAATCTCCACCGCGCCCGAGGGAGGACGAGCCCACTGCTGCAGCAGCGCGAGGAGGAGGAGGAGGGAAACGGTCAGGGCTTGGGTATCCGATTCCTACCCGGGAGCCTGCGGGCTACTAGGAAGAAACGCTGCGGCGGGCAAACGAGAGGTGGGCACCGGTGGGCGCGGCGCCCAGGGAATAACCCCGACGCACGCCGGGGCTGGTCCGACACGCGGGGACCAGGTTGCAGGCGAAGTGCTGATTGACAGGGGGGGCGCCGGAGGGGTGAGGCGGGCGGCACGGCGAGTGGGACCGGGACGGTGTCACGAGGCTGGGACCTGAGCCCGTGCTAGGGCTCCGTGACGGCCCTGCTCTTGTGGAAGACCCCCTAGATCGCGTCTCCCCAGCGGGGCTTAGCGCGTTGTTGGTTCCTAGAGGTGGTACCAGGGCGGGGACGGAGGAGAAGGGAGCCGCCGTGCGGCTGGAGGAGGCACGGCCGGGGTGCTCGGAGGGTAGGGTCTGCGGGTTTAAAGCAGGACCGTCTCCCCTTCTTTCCCGCAGAAGAGGAGGTGACAGACGCGGCCGGAGAAGATGTCGGGCCAGACGCTCACGGATCGGATCGCTGCCGCTCAGTACAGCGTGACGGGCTCCGCTGTTGCGAGAGCGGTCTGCAAAGCCACCACTCATGAAGTGATGGGCCCCAAGAAAAAGCACCTGGACTGTAAGCATCTTTTTATATAAGTGGGACATGCGCACGGCAGAGGCGCCCTGGATGCCGGCGTGCGGCCTGGGCTTGCTGTCGATAATGCTGCAGCTTTCAGAACTCCCAGCTGGGCTGCCCCTGAGCTCGAAATCTCCAGACGTGGAGGTGTTGCCAAGGGTCAACCCTGAAACCTTGTTTGTGTATGAGCCATTTTTTTCTCCTGTTGACCTCCAAGGTTTTGGTGGAGAAAAAAAATACCGTATGTATTAATACTATAAAATACTGAGGAATTGTACATTCTGGA
>NW_024425452.1:34082049-34084923 GCF_017311325.1 Ursus maritimus | reverse complement strand
TACAAAATTTGGGTACATGTTCAAATGGAAATATCTCTTTATTTCTCTTGGACAAATATCTGGGTGTCCTATTGCGAGATCATATGGAAAGACTAGTATCTGAAGCCCAAGAATGGTGGTCTTAGGCTTTCTTTACTCATCACACTTCTAATTAATGCTAGACCCAGTCCCTAAAGTTATGAAATCGTGACTTCATAATGAACACTGTACCAGGTAAAAGGATATCTGTCGGTAGACATTTTAAGTCCTTAAGCCCAACAGAGGGCACCTGTAGCCAGAAAAAAAAATGTCAAGAAAATTCACAGCTCAAGTTCTGATCTTGATTCTACTTTGAGAATGTAAGTTTTTCAAGATTACAATAAGTAGCAATCTTTGAAAATGGGAACACGTGAAACTATTAACCCAGTCCAAATCCCCGTTTAGAAATTCATGCATGCAATTCAAATATACTTAAGACATTCAAGCACTGTATTTAATTGGTAGACGTTACTTTTTAAGGATACAAAGAGTTTTCCCTGCACACCCAAATAATTACTGTGAATATAATCTGGGCCTTGATTGATGGCTTTGTTCATTATTCGCACTTGCAGCAGACCTCTGTATCCATTTAAGACCAAAGTGGTTAGAATTACCTGCCCACTCCGGCTCCCAATTGTAACCGAAACACGTAAAGGAGCACGAAGGAGTTGAGGCACAGGTAACGGCACGGTTGGCGTGCAGAATCTGACATTTAAATCTCCCTGCCCTTCCCGGCCACGACTGCCTCCGACAGCCAGGCATGCCAGAGACACAATGTAGAGGAGAAAGGGCTGGGCTTTGCCCGGCCGCGCGCGACGACGCCCTAGCCTTGGCCTTCACAGCAGCACTTGAGAAGCCCACTGGCAGGGCTGCTCCAACGCCCCCGCCGCCCTCCACGAATCCCGCAGTAGCCGGGCAGGTGTGCGCGGTGCGCGCGCACGCACTGCGTGCTGGGTGCGGGTCTAGCAGGCGGAGGGGCTGCCGGGCGCCTCGCGCAGGGTGGTTGGCTGGTGGGTGTCGGCCTCCCTGCCATCCCGCCTCCTTCTCCTCGTCTCGCGCTGGCCGGGGATGCTCGCGCGCGGCGCCCCCTTGCCTGTAAGCTGGCGGTCCCGGGAGGGGGGGTGGCGTGTGTGAGTAGCTGGGAGGGGGCCGCGAGGCGCTCGGCGGCGAGCTCGCCCGGGTTAGTCCGCCGCCGTCACCTGACTCGCTGGAGCAGCCACAGCTGAGGTGGGGGCGGGGATGGGAACGCGGCGCGGCTCGCTAGAGAGACGCGGCAGCGCTGGCGGAGGAGGAGGCGGCGGCGGGCGGGTACAGGCTCCTGGGGCCGCGGGCGGCGGGCGCAGGGACCCCGGAGCTGAGGGCGGGGGGCCGGGCTAGGGCTGGAGGCATCTGGCCCCGGGGCTCCGGGTCCGCGCGCGGCCGCACACACCCACCCGGCGCGGCCTCCCTCGGCGGCCCAGGTTCCGCTCATCCTGCGGCGGGAGGCGCCGCTCCTGGGGCTGGGTGAGTACCCGCGGCCCCCTCCCCCGCGCCGGGGCAGCGCGCGGATCCGGAGAGGATAATCCTAGGGCGCGGAGAAGGGCAGCGGCTGGGTGACAGCTCCGCGGCGCGCTCGAGTGCGGGCGGGGGGCTGGGCTGGGCTGTCAGCCCGTCTCTGCTCCACCGCCAGGAAGGGCGAGGCGCCGAGAGACTCCGGCGCCTCCGCAGAGCCCCCGGGCGGCCCCTGCGGCGGGGATTGGGGGCGAGGGGAGGGGACTCGGGCGAAGGGCCTTGGCGGGGCTTCGGAGGAGGCGGCGAGGGAGGGAGAGGAGACGAGGGCAGAATATGGCGCAATGCTAGGATAATCTCCACCGCGCCCGAGGGAGGACGAGCCCACTGCTGCAGCAGCGCGAGGAGGAGGAGGAGGGAAACGGTCAGGGCTTGGGTATCCGATTCCTACCCGGGAGCCTGCGGGCTACTAGGAAGAAACGCTGCGGCGGGCAAACGAGAGGTGGGCACCGGTGGGCGCGGCGCCCAGGGAATAACCCCGACGCACGCCGGGGCTGGTCCGACACGCGGGGACCAGGTTGCAGGCGAAGTGCTGATTGACAGGGGGGGCGCCGGAGGGGTGAGGCGGGCGGCACGGCGAGTGGGACCGGGACGGTGTCACGAGGCTGGGACCTGAGCCCGTGCTAGGGCTCCGTGACGGCCCTGCTCTTGTGGAAGACCCCCTAGATCGCGTCTCCCCAGCGGGGCTTAGCGCGTTGTTGGTTCCTAGAGGTGGTACCAGGGCGGGGACGGAGGAGAAGGGAGCCGCCGTGCGGCTGGAGGAGGCACGGCCGGGGTGCTCGGAGGGTAGGGTCTGCGGGTTTAAAGCAGGACCGTCTCCCCTTCTTTCCCGCAGAAGAGGAGGTGACAGACGCGGCCGGAGAAGATGTCGGGCCAGACGCTCACGGATCGGATCGCTGCCGCTCAGTACAGCGTGACGGGCTCCGCTGTTGCGAGAGCGGTCTGCAAAGCCACCACTCATGAAGTGATGGGCCCCAAGAAAAAGCACCTGGACTGTAAGCATCTTTTTATATAAGTGGGACATGCGCACGGCAGAGGCGCCCTGGATGCCGGCGTGCGGCCTGGGCTTGCTGTCGATAATGCTGCAGCTTTCAGAACTCCCAGCTGGGCTGCCCCTGAGCTCGAAATCTCCAGACGTGGAGGTGTTGCCAAGGGTCAACCCTGAAACCTTGTTTGTGTATGAGCCATTTTTTTCTCCTGTTGACCTCCAAGGTTTTGGTGGAGAAAAAAAATACCGTATGTATTAATACTATAAAATACTGAGGAATTGTACATTCTGGATTAGGCACTTTTCACCTTTTTTTTTTT
>NW_024425452.1:34056169-34082039 GCF_017311325.1 Ursus maritimus | reverse complement strand
GTAGAGGAGAAAGGGCTGGGCTTTGCCCGGCCGCGCGCGACGACGCCCTAGCCTTGGCCTTCACAGCAGCACTTGAGAAGCCCACTGGCAGGGCTGCTCCAACGCCCCCGCCGCCCTCCACGAATCCCGCAGTAGCCGGGCAGGTGTGCGCGGTGCGCGCGCACGCACTGCGTGCTGGGTGCGGGTCTAGCAGGCGGAGGGGCTGCCGGGCGCCTCGCGCAGGGTGGTTGGCTGGTGGGTGTCGGCCTCCCTGCCATCCCGCCTCCTTCTCCTCGTCTCGCGCTGGCCGGGGATGCTCGCGCGCGGCGCCCCCTTGCCTGTAAGCTGGCGGTCCCGGGAGGGGGGGTGGCGTGTGTGAGTAGCTGGGAGGGGGCCGCGAGGCGCTCGGCGGCGAGCTCGCCCGGGTTAGTCCGCCGCCGTCACCTGACTCGCTGGAGCAGCCACAGCTGAGGTGGGGGCGGGGATGGGAACGCGGCGCGGCTCGCTAGAGAGACGCGGCAGCGCTGGCGGAGGAGGAGGCGGCGGCGGGCGGGTACAGGCTCCTGGGGCCGCGGGCGGCGGGCGCAGGGACCCCGGAGCTGAGGGCGGGGGGCCGGGCTAGGGCTGGAGGCATCTGGCCCCGGGGCTCCGGGTCCGCGCGCGGCCGCACACACCCACCCGGCGCGGCCTCCCTCGGCGGCCCAGGTTCCGCTCATCCTGCGGCGGGAGGCGCCGCTCCTGGGGCTGGGTGAGTACCCGCGGCCCCCTCCCCCGCGCCGGGGCAGCGCGCGGATCCGGAGAGGATAATCCTAGGGCGCGGAGAAGGGCAGCGGCTGGGTGACAGCTCCGCGGCGCGCTCGAGTGCGGGCGGGGGGCTGGGCTGGGCTGTCAGCCCGTCTCTGCTCCACCGCCAGGAAGGGCGAGGCGCCGAGAGACTCCGGCGCCTCCGCAGAGCCCCCGGGCGGCCCCTGCGGCGGGGATTGGGGGCGAGGGGAGGGGACTCGGGCGAAGGGCCTTGGCGGGGCTTCGGAGGAGGCGGCGAGGGAGGGAGAGGAGACGAGGGCAGAATATGGCGCAATGCTAGGATAATCTCCACCGCGCCCGAGGGAGGACGAGCCCACTGCTGCAGCAGCGCGAGGAGGAGGAGGAGGGAAACGGTCAGGGCTTGGGTATCCGATTCCTACCCGGGAGCCTGCGGGCTACTAGGAAGAAACGCTGCGGCGGGCAAACGAGAGGTGGGCACCGGTGGGCGCGGCGCCCAGGGAATAACCCCGACGCACGCCGGGGCTGGTCCGACACGCGGGGACCAGGTTGCAGGCGAAGTGCTGATTGACAGGGGGGGCGCCGGAGGGGTGAGGCGGGCGGCACGGCGAGTGGGACCGGGACGGTGTCACGAGGCTGGGACCTGAGCCCGTGCTAGGGCTCCGTGACGGCCCTGCTCTTGTGGAAGACCCCCTAGATCGCGTCTCCCCAGCGGGGCTTAGCGCGTTGTTGGTTCCTAGAGGTGGTACCAGGGCGGGGACGGAGGAGAAGGGAGCCGCCGTGCGGCTGGAGGAGGCACGGCCGGGGTGCTCGGAGGGTAGGGTCTGCGGGTTTAAAGCAGGACCGTCTCCCCTTCTTTCCCGCAGAAGAGGAGGTGACAGACGCGGCCGGAGAAGATGTCGGGCCAGACGCTCACGGATCGGATCGCTGCCGCTCAGTACAGCGTGACGGGCTCCGCTGTTGCGAGAGCGGTCTGCAAAGCCACCACTCATGAAGTGATGGGCCCCAAGAAAAAGCACCTGGACTGTAAGCATCTTTTTATATAAGTGGGACATGCGCACGGCAGAGGCGCCCTGGATGCCGGCGTGCGGCCTGGGCTTGCTGTCGATAATGCTGCAGCTTTCAGAACTCCCAGCTGGGCTGCCCCTGAGCTCGAAATCTCCAGACGTGGAGGTGTTGCCAAGGGTCAACCCTGAAACCTTGTTTGTGTATGAGCCATTTTTTTCTCCTGTTGACCTCCAAGGTTTTGGTGGAGAAAAAAAATACCGTATGTATTAATACTATAAAATACTGAGGAATTGTACATTCTGGATTAGGCACTTTTCACCTTTTTTTTTTTCTTTCTCCACACACCACCCTTTTGTCCAGGTTTCAGGAAATCAGGGGTTGCACAGTCATACACCACCCCAAAAAAGAAAAGAATAAGAAAGATGAAATCATAAAAGGTCAAACTTGTCACCCTAGTTTTCTAAATACATTTTTGAATAGTTTTTAAATAGTGTCTTCTTTTTCAGTGTGGTTGCTGAGATTTCGTGTGTGAGTGTGGGTGTATGAGTGTATGTTGTATGTAACCACACCAAACTGAAATAAATTCAAGCTATTGAATGAGGAAATTGGACTTCAGAGATAATGGCGATTTCATTTTACACAACCTGGCACACTTCTTTGTCCCTTTCTCAGAAACTGCTGGGCAGAATGACTGTGCTGTGGTCACAAAATGGATGTACTTTCCCAGCATTCCAGATGGTGCACTTTTACAAGAAAACATTTCATTCATAATGCTTTTTCTTAAATTGGTTATTTGATGGAAAAAGGCCTTAATCTAGTTTAGAATCTATGTATTTCTGATATAAATTTTTCATTGGATTAACATAGTAAATATTTTGTTATTGAAGGACAAATAGGGACTTAGAAAAAGACTTTCACTGGCTTTGTAGTGAAGCTCTTTATAGCTAAGGTTACATCAGAGTACGTTCTATAGCTGCTGTTCAGTCTTTTCGACCTGCTTAGGACCCACTCTGATGTGATGTTTGTTGGTAAAGGTCAGCGTTGGCATAAGAGACACAAGTACAGCCATACCCATTTCCCATCTGGCTTCCTTTGCCCATTTTCTGGGTTTCTTTTGCTTCAGGCCTTCCCCAGTGTCTGCCTTGTGCAGCTGAGAAAATGGCACTAGTGTTAGAATTGACTTTAGTCCTATTATCCGTATAAGCACAGCTTGAAGAAGCTTACAGCCGGCCATTGTAAGGGTTATCCAGCCTTCTGAGACTGTTGTGTCGTAAAATTGAATAATTTTGCTTCTAGAAGCTTGTCTGAGGGGAAAACACCATTACTCCTTTCCTGAGGGAATTTTTAACAAAATTTGTTGATATGGTATCATGTGTCATATATGCAGTACAGGGTGGAAGAGGCCACCGGGGCCAGGGCACCTAACAAGTGGAAATTATAAATTCATGACCAGCTCATTTTGCTGCAGCATGCTGAATCATTTAGCCATCTTTCCATCAGTTTCCCCAACTCTGGAAAGATGACTCATGTCTTAAAGGTATGTGTCAGTCTAGCAAATACTCGTAATAAAAAAGCACTAGGTGATGGATTTGCTCATTGCTATAAAAATGGTAGATTAATATATTGATACATTTCTTAGAATGTTCAGATTTAAGCATTTCATTAAAACATTATTCGGATAAAGACTCACTTTTCCATATCTATATATTTAGTCACCTTAATCTTTGAGGTCTGGATGGTCTTTTAAAAATTTTCAAGGTGGGAGGTTTTCCAGTATCTCCAGCATATGTTAGTGAGTGGGGTGATTTTGAAGATGTGGACCATAAGGGGGAGATTCTGTATTTAGAAAGCAGATGAAGCAGAAATTGGTATTGAATTATTAATGTGAATAATCATAATAGCTAAACATTTATTGAGCAGTTACTGTATGCCAGGCACTGGGCTTTACATTATTAATTTATTACTGCTTAACAGGTTCGGGGATGGTAATTAACTTTCGCAGCTTTTAACCACTGCACTTAACTGTTGTATGTGGTTTATTTAGTCATATTTTCTATTGAGAGGGAGGTGAAAAGGAACAGTATTAGCCTGAATGGTTTAATTTCCAAAATACCCATCCTGTTTGTATGGCTTTGTGTGAAATCAAGCAGTACAACCCACGCCCTTATTGCAATTTCTATGATATGCATGAAGAATTTTAAATTTGATCAGTTAAAAAAATGAGCATGAGACAAGCACTGAAAAGTATTGGTTTTTCTCTTTGACATTTTATTTTTTGAATAGGTAATAAATTAACTGCACTTAAAAACAACCTTATGGCAGAATATGGAGAGACAGATATCACATTACTGTCTGATATCACATTACTGGAAAAATGATATGGAAAATTTGAAAATAGAAGTATTGTTGTATTTATATGCATCGTAAGAGGGCATCTTTGCTTGGGATTCCTTGTGAAGTTCTTGTAAATAACAGTCGACTACCTTAGTAATTTATTCACAGGTTTTCAGTAACACACCAGTTATAAAAGTGAATCACACCTATTATTAGAACATGCAGACACATAACTAAGTTCCCTATAGGTGCTAAAGTATTCTTAAGTAATGTTTTAGTTTTGAAAATATTAAATAGTAGTTGGGAGGAAAAGAGCACAATGTACAGTTGGGGATTTGAGACCAAAAAAATTTAATTTCTATTTGTTTAATTGGTGTATAACTTTTGAGTTTGGAGTTTGGGTTGGAAGATAATAAGATTAAAGTTTATGGCTTTGTGATTTTTTTTCCTGGATATTGGGCTAACTGAAGGGGCTCCAAATAGTATTTATTTAAAGTACTGGTTTAAAAGATTTTTTTTCCTCTGTAGGTTGATAGACCAGGAAAGTTACTGTAAATTCTGGTGATTTATAAAATTATACTTAATGATAAATGATTTAAACATTTACAAGAATGATTTGTTAACATCTGGGGGCAGAATTATATACAGCGAGAAGGCAGAGATAAACTCTAGACATACAATCTCAGATTTTTTTCCCCTTTTTTTCAGTAACAGGGAGTTTCTTAGAGGAAAAATATATTCGGAAAAGCTTCACCATAATCAGTTATATATTGAATTTGAAATAAATTAATATTTTTAATATTCTAAATAATGATTATATATCTTAAGGTACTTTTGAATTACGTAAAACTTTTATTCCATACTCTACTATAATAATGTTGCTGCTTGCGCATGAAAATTAATAAACACTTGACCAATGTTAGTTTGACATTAGTTTCTTAGGGGCACCTGTACATCCTTGTTTTCTTTTCCTTGTAACTTTGTGTACCTATTTGGTAACACATAAAACATCCAGGATTCAGCAAGTATTTACCTTGTTGGTTACAACTGTTTTACATTTCAGTTGCTTTTCCTTTTCTGCTTTGTAGTTGATGGCCTAAAGGATAGCCCAAGTCAAGTAATAAAGTAGTAAGATCCAGTAAGGCACATAGTATCTACCCAAGTGTTGTGTCTCAATTAAAGAACAACCAAGGAATAGAGTCGACCCAACATAACACCTGCAGGGGGAAACTTGGAAAGTTTGGCAGCTCTAGTAAAAGGTTATTTCTGTTAGTAGCTTTTACAATTTCTATATATGCCATATTGTTAAAACAAAACAAAACCTCTTTAACATCATCAAAATTCAAACCTAGACATTACTGTTCATATCAAACCAAACCTCATGAAAAGCCAAACTGGTTATGAGTAATGCTATTTTCTTCCCCATTCTAAACCTCTTGAGGGTTTTTAATAATGAGCTTATGCCACATAATGAGCAAATGATTCAAGTACTGAATCTTATGTTTGAGGGATACTGACTGGCATTTTATAAAGGATTCCTGTCCTCCCAAATTAAGAAAAAGTAAGATTTGGGGCACCTGAGTGGCTCAGCCAGTTGGGCATCCGACTCTTGATTTGGCTCAGGTTGTGATCTCAGGGCAGTGGGATTGAGCCCCACATCAGGCTCTGCACTCAGCAGGGAGTCAGCTTGACATTCTGTCTCTTTCTGCCCTTCCCCCTGCTTGCTCACGCTCTCTCCCCCACCAAATAAATAAATAAATATTTGTTTAAAAAAAAAAACAAGATTTTATTTCTTATTAGAATATCTGGTAGAGGTAATGGGAGGTATGGACTGTGTTTTGATTCAAGGCAAATATTGGCAAATTACCACAAAATACCTGCCGCTTTAATTTTATTCATAAAATATCTGTAAATAAGCAAGAAATTTTATGAGTAAACAGAATGAAAATTTAACCCTTAATTTTAATTAATTAATTAATTACAATAAATTTATTTGCTATACCTAAGGTTGACTAGTATAAATGAAATATATTTTGATATATAGAAATGCTATTTGCACACCAATTCAGTTGATACCATATCTATATTTGTGATAACTTAATATAGCTTTCTATGGTACACAGATCCAAAAAGTAGGCAAAGATTATTGAATAAAGTTAATTGGATCAACGTATAAAAGTTTCCTGAACACTAGAGTAACTTTCAACATGAGAAGTGTACTAATTTGCTGTAAATATATTCTACTTTTTTTCCACTTATTCTCATTTCACTATTTGTTATTGACTAAGTATACCCTCTCATTCTTCTATACCAATGCATGCTCTGTTCCTCCTTGATTTCACCAGAAGACCCAGCCCAAGCGTGGAGAGATGGAGATAGTATTTTTTAGGCAGTGAAGAAGAGCTGGGGCAAATACACTTTTGGAAAAGCATTCAAGTCGATGATCATTGATACAGCAAATCTGTAAGGGGTCCAGGCTGTATGGTCTTGTGACATTCCCAGACAACACTCAGCATGCCAGGAGAGGGGCAGAGAGATCCTGTGAGGTTCGGGGGTTGGCAGGAGCAGGCGAAGCAGAAGGGTGGCAAAGAATCTCGGGTAATAGCAGGGAGCATGTGTTAGAAATGACTTAAAATAATTAAGCAGACTTTATATCAGCTAGTGGAAAAGTGAGGATTTTTTTCTGGGTCTTTTTACTTCCACATTTTCAGAGAAATCTTTTTTTTTTCATGGTATAATGTTAATTCTATTTGGGTCATTTTAGATTTTTTTTTTCCCCCTTTGGTGATCAGTGTGGTTAGCAGAGACTTTCTTAGAACCAGTATAAAATTGGTAATTCAAATCCATGTTTTAAATGTTGTAAAAAATGAAGATATGGAAAAAATATAAAATTATGTACAGAGTAGGCAAAGTCACATCTTAATTGCAATATTAGTTTGCAGCATTTTAGATTAAAATCTTGACTTTTGGTGCATTGCCATATGAGTTTTAATGTTTAATAAATAGCTGCTGAAGTCTTATTTGTAATTTAATCTGTGCACTTAGTTGCTATGGATCCATCTCTTAGCTTTTCACAAATAAATATCCTTTAAATATCTTCCCTCCTCCCTTCAGATTGATGCTGGGATAGGGTATTCTTGGAGCTTATCTAGGTTTCAGTACTTGGTAAAGAAGGTCAGAAGTGACATATAACACTCTTCCCTGAGGATCTAGGATGCTTTCCTTACAGAGTTGTATTTTAGGTGACTCAACTCCTGAGCCACTTGCTACTGACTAAGCCTTCAAATATAATCATAGTTCAGTTAAACAATTTGAAAAGCCAATTTCTTGCTATTAAAAATATTTATTCTTCAGTTCCACCTTATTGGCAAATTTTTTTCTCTTCACCGAGAAACACCGTTGGCTTGTGAAGGGGAGTGTTGGCTGTCTGTTTTTTCTGGGGTGTTTATGTAAGGTGCTCTAGGTTTTGTTTCTCATAAAGGGAGACTAGTAGAATGGCGCACCCTGTGTCAGTTGCATGATGAGCTATAAGACAGGATGGAGCCTTCCTAGGAGCACCTGGGTGAACACACAGGCCCGAGAGAGAATTGTGCCTGAAGCCCACAGCCTTCTTACAACTGGGTTCCTGCTCTCTCTCCATTTGTTCCAAGTGTGTGAGGATCCCTCCTGCCCTCCCATGTATACATAAAGTTTATGCTTATGTTTAAGTTACGTATGTTATATATTAAGTATGTAATCTCTATTGTGCGTCTTTAAGAAGGATCTCATGTTTCCTAAAAATTTTGTGTTGTGCCATTCCTGGCTACTCAGAGAGAGAAGCCGCATCTTTGTCTACTTCGTGTGGTTTTGCTTTTGGTCTGATCATTAATTATGCTCCCAGGGTTATCACTTATATTTTATGATAACTCTCTTACTTTCTATATCACTTATTCTGTCGTCTGTATTTTTAAGCTCTCCTTCTGTCTCTCTTATAAGCATTTTTAAGTATCTCCATTTACAACAAACAAAGCCACCTACACACAACTCTCCTTGGACTCTATGGCCTCTTCCAGCAACCAACCTATTGTCCCTTGTTTCTCTATCACACCCAAGCTTCTTGAAACAGAAGTTCAGCATTCCAAAGAAAACAAACACAAGTCTACCATTCGTCAGATATTCTGTGTCTTTGGCTTAATCCATGCATGAAGTGATAGGATTGCTGTCAGGGGCCAGGCATTGCCAATCCAATTGGCCAAGCCACTAATGTTGGTTGGGATACAAAAGCTATCCCTCATCTCTCACATTCAGTGGATGCTCAGTTGTTAAAAACTCTCTGAAATCTCCTCCTTAACTGTCTCTGCTTTGCTTTAGATCAGGAATAGACCTCATTTGTAAAATGAAGGTTAGTAATAGTACCTACCTCGTCTTTGGTGAGGAATAAATGAGATAATGCGTGTAAAATACCTAGCCCAGAGCTTGACGCACCAATGTGCGATGGATATTACTACCACTGTTACTGTTAACTATTACTCGTACAGTTGCTGTTGGTGCTACTGTTGCCCTACTAGGAGCATTACTGCTATCACCACTATAACAACAGTTACGATCGTTGGTGATTTGCCCATAGCTCTTCTCCATGCTTGTTTTTTGCTCCCTGCTTTCAGTTGCTTCAGTCTTTTCATTAATTCCAGCTTTCTCTTTCTATAGTTTGGAAGTTTAAATTCTATATTATTTCTGTTCTTTTAGTGATCACCTTGAAAAATTTAATATCCTACCGGAAGTCTAAAGTAGAACAGTATCTTTTTGTTTCCTCCCAAAAAAGAGAAACTTAGAAACCTTACTCCAATCACCCACTTCTTACTTACATGCTATGTTGTCTAGTATTTTAATTCTGCCATAGTTTTAACCCCCGAAGCTAGACATTGTTATTTGACACAGGCAATGTTTATGTCAGTAAATCCTCCTCCACTTCTTTTCTCTCCATTCCTTCATTATGCCTAAGATTTTCCTGAACTGTATCCTTTTGAAGATCCTTCAGTGAAGCTCTTTAGCAGTCAACTCTTATTTTGTCAAAAAAAAAAATCTTATTTTGCCATATTTTTGAAGGATAATTTATTTATATACACAATTCTGGATTGACAGTTATTTTTCCTTTGAAGATAATTTCAGTCTTTTGGCTTCTGTTCCTTTTACGAAGTCATATATGAGTCTACCTGCCTTTAGGTAATCTCTATTTTTGTGGCAGCTTTTATAATCTTGTTTGTCTTGTCCTTCTGAAGTGTGTGCGTATGTAGATGTAGTTTTATTTATTTATTTTTTATTTTAATTTCAGTGTAGTTAATATAATAGTGTTATATTTGTTTCACGTGTATAGTGTAGTTCAGCGCTTGTAGACGTCACTCAGTGCTCACGATGTAAGTGTACTCTTAATCCTCTTCGTCAGTTTCACACCCCTCCCCGTAACCATCTCTATGGTTCTCTATAGTTAAGAGTCTATTTTTTGGTTCATCTCTTTGTTATTGTTGTTCTTTGTTTTGTTTCTTAAATTCCACGTATGAGTGAAATCATACGATATTTGTCTTTCTCTGACTGGCTTATTTCTTTTAGCATTATACCCTCTAGATCGTCCATGTTGTTGCAAATGGCAAGATTCCGTTATTTTTATGGCTGAGTAATATTCCATTGTGTGTATATATACACCACGTCTTTTTTATCCATTCATCTATCAGTGGACATTTGGGCTATGTCCATAATTTGGTTATTGTAAATAATGCCGCAGTAAACATAGGGGTGCATATAACTTTTTGAATGAGGGTTTTCATATTTTTTGGGTAATTATCCAGTAGTAGAATTACTAGGTGATATGGTGGTTTTATTTTTTATTTTCGGGAATCTCCATATTGTTTTGTGTAGTGACTGCCCCAGTTTGTATTCCCACCAACAGTGCAAGAGGGTTTCTTTTTCTCTACATCCTTACCAACACTTACTCTTTCTTGTGTTTTTGTCTTTAGCTGTTCTGACAGGCATGAGGTGATATCCACTATGGTTTTGATTTGCATTTCCCTGATGATAAGTGATGTTGAGCATCTTTTCATGTGTGTGTTGGCCATCTGTCTGTCTTCTTTGGAGAAATACCTGTTCATGTCTTCTGTCTATTTTTTATTTAGATTATTTGTCTTTTTTTGGTGTTGAGTTATAAAAGTTCTTTATATATTTTGGATGTGAACCCTTTATTGGATATGACATTTGCAAATATCCCCTCCCATTCAGTAAGTTGTCTTTTAGTTTTGTCGATTGTTTCCTTTGCTGTGTAGAAGGATGTCCCAATCATTTATTTTTGCTTTTGTTTCCCTTGTCTCAGGAGACACATCTAGAAAAATATCACTATGACTAATGTCAGAGAAATTACTGCCTGTGCTTTCTTCTAGGATTTTTATGAATTCATGTCTCACATTTAGGTCCTTTAATCCATTTTGAATTTATTTTTGTGTATATGTAAGAAAGTTTCATTATTTTGCATGTAGTGGTCCAGTTTTTCCAACACCATTTGTTGAAGAGACCGTCTTTTTCCCATTGCATATTCTTGCCTCCTTTGTTGGAGATTAATTGGCCATATAGTCATGGGTTTATTTCTGGACTCTCTATTCTGTTCCATTGATCTATGTGTCTACTTTTGTGCCTGTACCATACTGTTTGATTACTACAGTTTTGTAGTATATCTTGATATCTGGGGTTGTGATACCTTTATACTTGTTTTTCAAGATGCTTCAGCTGTTTGGGGTTTTTTTTTTGTGGTTGCATATAAATTTTAGGATTGTTCTAGTTCTCTGGAAACTTCGGTTGATATTTTGATAGGGATTGCATTAAATCTGTAGATTGCTTTGGGTAGTAGAGAAATTTTAACACTATTCTTTAAAACCATGGAATGTCTTTCCAGTTCTTTGTGTCACCTTGAATTTCTTTCGTCAATGTTCTATAGTTTTAGGAGTACAGGTCTCTCACCTCCTTGGTTAAATTTATTCCGAGGCACTTAATTATTTGCGTAATTGTAAATGGAATTATTTTATTAATTTATCTTTCTGCTATTTCATTATTACTCTGTAGAAATACAATGAATTTCTGTACACTGATTTTGTATCCTGTGACTTTACTGAATTCATTTATCAGTTCTAGTAGTTTTTTCGTGGAGTCTTTAGGGTTTCCTATATATAGTATCATGGCATCTGAAAATAGTGAAAGTTTTACTTCTTCCTTGCTAATTTGGATGCCTTTATTTCTTTTTGTTGTCTGATTGTTGCGGCTAGGGCTTTCAGTACTATGCTGAATAAAAGTGGTGAGTGGAAATGATCTTGTTCCTGATCTTAGGGGAAAAACTCTCCGTTCGTCATTGAGTATGATATTAGCTGTGGGTTTCATATATGGCCTTTATTATGTTGAGGTATGTTCTCTCTAAACCTACTTTGTTGAGAGTTTTTATCATGAATGGATTTTGTACTTTGCAAAATGCTTTTTTTTTTTCATGTATGGAAACAATCATACAGTTTTTATCCTTTCTTTTGTTGATGTGATGTATCACATTGATTGATTGATTTGCAAATACTGAACCAACTTTGCATCCCAGGATTAAATCCCACTTGATGGTGGTGAATGATTTTTTAATGTATTGTTGGATTTGGCTTGTTAATATTTTGTGGAGGATTTTTGGATCTGTGTTCATCAGAGATATTGGCCTATAGTTCTCTTCTTTTGCAGTGTTTTTATCTGGTTTTGGTATCAGAGTAATGCTGGCCTCATAGAATGAATTTGGAAGCTTTCCTTCCTCTTAGATGTAGCTTTCTTTTATTTATCCTCTTTGGAACTTGTTGGGTTTCCTGAATCTGAGAATTCATTCCTCTTATCAGGTCTGGGAAATTTTCAGCATTTCTTATTATTGATTGTGTCCTACACCCATTTTCTTTTTTGTTTTCTTCAAATATGATTATATATACACTAAACTTTCACATCATATCCTTGTATCTCTAAGTATACCTTTTGTAGTTTCAAATGCTTTCTTTACTGTTTGGCATGCTTTGTTTTTCAGATACTTCCTGTTTATTAATTCTCTCTTTAGCTATGTTTTATCTGCTTTTACTCATCCTTAGTTTTTAATTTTATTCACTTATATTTTTCATTTTTGAAGTTTTTCGAATTTGCTCTTTTTTTTGGATGACAGAAGAACTCAAAAATGTAAGGAATATTAGTTTCTCTTTTTTCTCCATTTGAAACACAATTCATTTCATATTCTGTATCTCATAGATCCATTACATGAAGCTCTGTGTTTGCTGTTGTTTTTGCCTGACCCTCAATCATGAAAGGTTTCCTCGTGTGTTTGTAATTTTGGACTTCATCTGTAGGAATCCTAAGAACTTAAGATAACCTAGAGAGGATTCGTATATGCTTCTGGCGGATCCCACAAGTGCTGCCCTCCTGGGAGCACCTTCAGTTGATTTCTGCTATTGGAGTTTCCCATCTGGTGCAAGTCTAGGTCCATAATTTCAAAGTCTAAAAGGAAGACCAAAATTCTTTTTTGTAAATCATTTGGTAGCAAAATTTGTACTCCCTACCATGAAAGTTTATGTGTTGAACTACAGAAATATTGTTGTATTGTGGTATGCTGTCCAGATTAGACTGGGGTGTTACTTAATATCTAGTGTATGTCCCATATTATTTTTGTAAAATCTGAACAGTCATAAATTCTGGAACACATATGGCTCTGAAGGTTTTGAATAGAAGAGTGTGAATATGTAGTCTAAATATGAATCAGAAACTTGGGCAAGAGGAAAGCTATGATTACAAAAGCCCTAGAGATTTCTTCTTTTCCCCTTCATTTCCCCAGAAGCTAGACTAAGTGGGCAAGCTTTTCTGTTGTCTTCCTTTGCTGGAAGGTGTTCTTTTTTTGTTTTTGTTTTTTTCTACTGATTTTACGAAGGGAGTAACCTTTTGAGGGTCCCAGCTTTCTGTGAAGGTCTTTATTCCAACTTGCCACCTTGCTTAGTCTCAAAGTTTTCTTCTTGTTTTCTCTTCCCCATTGGGCTGTTAAAATCTAAGCCTTCTGGCCACTCAAACACCTGGCCTCAAGGAGCCTTCTTGTCTGTATCACTTTACCATGTGTTTTTCTGCATCTTCTTTGTTTTGGCTTTGAGGATTACCTTTTATTTTCTTGTGAGTTCACCCAAATGAGTGGAAGAATGCTAGTAATATTTATCTAAATTATCAGGTGTGGGTTTTTTCTGTATGCTAGAGTTGGAAGCAGCCTGTTTCCAATCCACTCTTCTTTTCTCTCCCGCCACTCCGCATACACACCACAGTTCATTCCTGAGAAACTTTGAAATTCATTAGGTTCACTATCCTCTGTGTTGCTTCTGGGCCTTTATGCTGTGTCTGTGTTCTAATATATTTTTAAAATCTCATTTCTAGTACCTAGCTTTAGTCATTCCTCGCCAGGACTTCAGTGGTCCCCTATGCATGTATTCCTGTCATATCACTCACAGAGCTGCAGTGGGATCCCGTTTAGTGAAATTTTTTTCCTCTAGTCTGCAGTTTCATTGAGGCTCTCTTATCCCTAACATGGAACAGAATGGAAGCAGGTTTTGGTAAACATTTGCTGAATGATTTTATTACAGATTTCATATTTCCCAAATTTCACACCTTTTTTTTGTTCTTATAAACTTTTTCTTTAAAGATTTTACTCTGGGGCCCCTGGGTGGCTTAGTTGGTTAAGCGGCTGCCTTTGGCTCAGGTCGTGATCTCAGGGTCCGGGATCCGAGCCCCACATCAGGCTCTCTGCTCAGTGGAGAGCCTGCTTCTCCCTCTCCCTCCGCCTGCCACTCCCCCTGCTTCTGCTCTGTCTCTGTCAAATAAATAAATAAAATTTTTAAAAAATGAAGATTTTACTTTTACTTGCTAACCTTGCAGAAGAGCAAGGAGTGAGACTTGATCATTTTCTCTCAAGGTTTTGAAAGCATAGAAGTGTGATATTGAAGGAAAACAAGCAAGTAAAAGAAATATTACATTGCTTAATGTACCTAGCTGCACGTTTCCTGATAATCTTTCCACACTTGTATCCTCATGACATGATAAAAATTTCATATAGGGAGGCACCTGGGTGGCTCAGTTGGTTAAGTGTCCAACTCTTGATCTCAGGTCTTGATCTCAGGGTTGGGGCTTTAAGCCCTGTGTTGGGGCTCCATGCTGGGCGTGGAGCCTACTTAAAAAATTGCATTTGGGGAAACTTATATCCCTGATATGAAAAGTTTTTTTGGTTGTGGATTTAAAGCAGATGTGTATTTCTCTTGGTGCATATCATCAATGATTAGATAATAGATGATGGTTAATATTAGAGAAAATTCTTCACTAGCGTTTATTGTGTGTATATGTGTGTACCCTTTGCTTTAGTTTTGAGTTGGATACACTTAGGTAGCACTGTTTTTCAGTATCCACTTTATAGTTTGCAAGTATACATACATTATGAGTGGTAGGGATAGTTATGGAAGAAAAACATTATTTCAAAGTATTTATATACTCTTAATTTTCATTAAAATGATATTCAGTATATTTATGTTGATGCTATTCACTAACATGATAATATTACCATTAGAAATATGAAGGTTTGGGGGCGTCTGGATGGCACAGCAGTTAAGCGTCTGCCTTCGGCTCAGGGCGTGATCCCGGCATTCTGGGATCGAGCCCCACATCAGGCTCCTCCGCTATGAGCCTGCTTCTTCATCTCCCACTCCCCCTGCTTGTGTTCCCTCTCTCGCTGGCTGGCTGTCTCTGTCAAATAAATAAATAAAATCTTAAAAAAAAAAAAAAAGAAATATGAAGGTTTTAGAAAAGCTCTGAGGAGAGGGGGACAAGCTTAAGCTAAAACTTTGGTTGTTTCGCTTTTGCAAAGAGAGCAATAAATGTTAGCATATTTAATTTGGCTTTTAATGACCTGTTCATAGAAATTAGAAATTACTTTCAGTATTAAGGCTTTCTGTAACTTATTTAGCCCAGTGCCATTATTTTTTCTTTTAACAAATATTTGGGTATTTACTAAATGTCAGGAATTGTTCCAGGAGGAAAGGATACCATGGTGAACAAGATACAGCTCTTGGCACCTTAGTAGGGGAGACAGAAAATGAAAGAAATCATTACAAGTGGCTCAAGAAGAATTAAGTGTTCACAGGGGAAGTGAAGACTCCAGTGGAGGGACCTTACAGAAGTGATGGTTAAGCCCAGACCTGAAGAACGAGTGGACTACCTAGGTGAGGGCAGGCAGGAGCTGCTGAACACTGTTCTAAGAAGAGGTTCAGAAGGAACAAGACACATTTTAGGAATTTAAAGAAGTGAAAGGTTACTGGAAGACTGAATTTAAGAGGGCCAAGAATGTTAACCAAGACCTGAATTGTGAACTGGGACCAGAGGGCCTGCTAGGCTGGAGAGAATCTTCATTTTCACAGATGAGGAATCTAAGTCCCAAAGAGGCAAAATCATACATTCTGTATGGGATAATACTGAATAATTCTTTTTTTTTTTTTAAGATTTTATTTATTTATGTGACAGAGAGACAGCCAGCGAGAGAGGGAACACAGCAGGGGAGTGGGAGAGGAAGAAGCAGGCTCCCAGCAGAGGAGCCTGATGTGGGTCTCGATCCCGGAACGCCAGGATCACGCCCTGAGCCGAAGGCAGACGCTTAATGACTGCGCTACCCAGGCGCCCCAATACTGAATAATTCTTATCTGTCTTCTTTGAGCAGGTGCCCTGATGGGCCATTGCCTTGTTCACCTAGTTCTGATTGCTGTAGTGGTGTCAGGAAATACCTGTGTGAGTCATGTGAGAAATGTAAACATATTTAAATGTATACATGCACACATACACACACACACACACACACACACACACACACACACGTATTTTAATAGTCTGAATTCGAACTCACCATAAATGCAAACCAAACCCAGGGCACTTCTGACACAGTGGACAGTCAGGAAGCAGTCCCTGATGGCATTCCAGGACGCGTCCTGGCAGCCTGACCTCTTTTTGTCTTTTCCACCTTGTCTGTTGCTTGGTTCTTGGGTCATGGAGCTAACACCGGAGAACGCTGCCTGTGCCATTGGTGACAGTGAAGACTAAAAAGATTACGGACTCATGTAACTTAGTTGAAAGTCTTCTAAAAAGTGTGTATTGTAAGCAAATAATGAATCATGGAACACTACATCAAAAACTAATGATGTACTGTATGGTGGCTAATATAACATCATAAAAAAAATAAAAGTAACAGTTTCTGTAGAAGCATAAAATTTGCAGGTACAAAACACCTTCCCTTCCAGTGACTGACTGTATGCATTGAGCAAATTCAGAAATATTCTTAGTATAAGGATAGAAATAAAAAAAATTTATTAACTGACAAAAATGTGTACTAAACGAACTTTAGAGGCCATTTAGTTTGGTCTTATTACTTGGTGATGTAGTTTATAACATTCCTTAACTATCACCACTGAAATAATAGAATTTTATAATCAGGCTTAACTGTTAATGCAAAACAAAAAACGAAAGTAACCCCCCCAAATCACGGTGTATCTTCAGTGTATCTAAGTACGCCTATGCCATACTTCGTTGGGTTTGTTAGCCTGTTAATGCCCAAGAAAAAAGCTGATGTTATTAAAGTTGAGGTTAAGGAAATATCCAGGTGAAAAATTTTCTTTCTCCTGTTCTCTCCAAAGTTAGTCATTTCCGCATTATCATCCTCTGTAATTCTTTTCCTTTAGTATTAAAAAATCAGAAAATATTTTACTATTTTTTCTTAAAAGCGGAAATAGAATTTTAGAGAACTTCCTAAAATCCCACTGTCAACTTGATTACCTCCAGACTGTGTACATTTTACAGATCCCCCATCATCTGACCTAACAGACCATGGCTTAACAAAGTTTTGTTATTTTTGTCTCCCTACCTTCACAGGGTTGCAGTGTGTTCATGTTTTTCTGGGCTCTTCGTTAAGCATTTAACATTTAACATTCTGGGTTTTTTCTGCCTTGAATGAGTGTGAGTGCACCCTTGGACAGGTCCATGGAAAGCTGATGTGAGGCTGTGCTAAGGACCAGGCTGAACCCACTGTTTACCACCTGCATCTCCTCAGTGCTCTGTGGTTCTGTACTTTTTTTTCCCCACCAGGGAGCTCATCATAGTTCCAAAGGAATCACTTAACTTTTAGTTATACTTTATTGCATTTTATGGAGAACTGTGTGCTGCAGTCACATTACTCTCTCAAGGGTCTGTTCTCTGTATCTCGGTGGAATATAGTGACTTTGGCCCTTCTGCGGACTGTGCTAGTCATTTCATGCAGTGATGCTGTGAACTCAAAAAGAAGTGCTTCCTCAGTTGAGTTCAGCTGTACTTTTTCAGATGGACAAAGGAGAGTATAAATTGGGCACTCAATTGGTAGGAGTCTAAATTGGTGCACATTTTTGGGAGGGAAAATTGGCAGTATTACTCAAAACTCTTAAAAATCCCAGCAATTTGATGGCTATAAATTTATCTCTGATAAATAATTGGCAAAATACAGAAAAGTATGCGTTCAGAGGTGTTTGTTGCAGCAATGTATGTAGGAATACAAAATTGAATACACCTAAATACCTGTTTGAAAAATGGTGGTGTCTCCAAACAATATGATACTGGGCAACCTTGAGAAATGACGTTGTTAAAGTTTATCTGACATGTTAAGCCAATTTATCAGGTATGATCTGATTTTCTTTCTTTTTTTTTTTTTTAATTACTGATGTGTATGTTCATGATACATATTTTGGTAGAGTATCCGCCAGAATGTTATCTGTGGATTGAAGGATTTTTCACTTCCTCCTTTATACCCATATTAATCATGACTGTTTTGATTATGGGTTACAGGACTATAGATCAAACTAGTTTGGGCAAAGACAGGATCACTTTGGCCCTTGTAACCAAGCTGAGGGAAAGGCAGGGTGAACTAGGCCTTTCTGGTGCTTGCTTAGGATTCTCCCCCCACCTCCTGTTTCTCTTGCCTCCATTTCACACAATAGTGGCCGAGCGCATGCTTCATTCTCACAAGCTGACTTTCTCAGGGAGTCTGGAAACATGGCGGATAACGCTCCCAGTCCCACATCACCACAGCCTGGCCAAGAGAAAGGAGTTTTCTCTTCCTAGACCTAGAGTTTTACAAATTCATGGGGAAGAATTCTGATTTGCTTTGCTCGGGTCATGGTTTATCTTTGTGAGTATGTGGCATGATACTGTGGTTGTTGATCTTAAACAGAACTACCTTGTTGGGAATCCCAAGAGCTAGTGGCTTGATACAAGTTTTATTTCTTGCCCGCATCTCAGTCTGCTGTGGATGGCTCCTTCCATCTAGGGATTCTATCACCTAGGGTTTCTGAGCCCTTCACTGGATTCTATGCATTTATCTGCCAGAGGAAGGAGGACAAAAAAGGGTGGGGGCGAAGGGGCAGTATTGCAGGGGAAGATTTACATCCAGGCCTGGACATCATTTAGCCTGTATTCCATTGACAAGAGCACAATGGAATGTGTTTGTTGTGTGGCGTCACAAGGAGAAGGTGGGAAATGAAGACTAGCTGTGAATCCAGGAGAAGGAAATGGCCTATGAGCACATAGCATTGACTCTGCCATGCCCGTGGAAAAGAAATTGGATTATGGCTTGTCACCTATATCTTAAAACACTTGTATGCTGCTTAGATGTCTAGGGATTTCACTGTTATAGTCATGTGATCGTTAATATCTAGTAATAAGCTAGCTGCTGTTAATTTTTCTTTTGGTGAGACCAGATGATTCTGGAAATGGATGACTAATAGCCAGCCAGTAGACTCACCACATACTTCTCCATCCTTGGCAGACATTGCAGATCGATCCTGGCACAATTTTCTTTAAAGCCTAGTACATCTTAATGCATCCGTAGGCAATGCTTTGGATTTCTGCTGTTGATCCTAGTTGGCACTTAGGATGAAACACGTTTGCCATCCCCTCTCTAGGCAGTTTATCCATGCTAGGTACTAAAGCAAAGCATTTGCTGGATTTACCTAGAACTTCAGATTGGCATTCAACTTGGATGTTTCCAAGCCCAGAATTCATCTGACAATGACTTTGTCTTTAAAATCTAGTAATTCAGTGATTTGTGTGGATAGACCATGGGGAGAAGTTCTTCCTTGCTCTGTTTAATAGCCAAAGGGTGTTGCTCCTGGTTTTATATTTCGCATTAACAGAGAATGTTATAGCTAATATGAGACAGGGAAAGGATGTTTGAATTTTTGCATTTAAGATCTAGCTTTCTTTAGGCATTAAGTCCGATGTTAATCAGTTGTCTTAAAATATGTATGTATTGCCTTATAATATGTATACAAGGCATATTTGAATTTTCGTACCGAGAAATTTTGAGGTGTTACTTAGGTACCTACAGTGGATATGGTTTCTTTTTTAATGTAAGATGCTTCTTTTTTCACTTTATGGTATGTAGTACATTAATTGTCTTTTCTGTGAGATTTTAATGAAGAAAAACAAAGGGGCTCTCTGGGGTGAAGGAGAGGCTCACGCATGAGCATTCTATGTTGTCGATTGATGCCGTCCTCACAAACCTCTGGGAGGTGAATACTCTTATCCTTACTTTACAGAGAAGGAAAATAAGGCCTGAAGAGGTTAGGGAACTCACCCAAGGTCCCACAGATAATGAGGGGGAAAGTGAGGATTTTATCAGAGGTTGTAAAGGACTTATGGGGTTTTTTTTCCTTTGTGTTGTGTTTTTTCCTTGTTGTCTATGTCTCTGTGCCACAAGCAGCAACACTCCCAAACAGAACCAGTTAAAGCACCATGCGATTGTTTTTAGGGAGAAAAAAAGAGGGTGGATTATAAAAGCAGTTCATTAGCAAATTAACTAGATGGGCAAAACCCCTGCCTAAGGTCCCCCTCTGGCTAACGGGGAAAAAAGATCGACAGCTGGGTTCAAATGACCGTTCTTGAGCCCGGTCTCACTCCTCATCAGTTATGTCTTTGAGGACTTGCTACTGAAGCCTTTACTTTATCATATGTGTTAATTAAGGACTTTGGGAGGTGGTGGAAGGTACAGCAGAAGGAGCACTGATTTGTGATCAAAAGACCTAGTGTAATACCAGGCTCTGTTACTTTCTGGCTATGATCCGGCTATTGTCCAGATTAACTTTGTTTCTTTGGGCCTCAATCTCTTCTTTTCTAAGGCATCCTGGGGTTATGGTAACACTTAAATGAATAGATTTGTTAAAAACAGGAATAACAACAAACTTTGACCTTGAATTACTCTACAAATTATGGTTATTAGAGGCAAAAACCTTTTGGGTCCTAACAATTATGTTCCTAAGTACCTTTCAGGTCCCGTATGCAGCAGTAAATATGCAAAAGGAGCCCAGCCTCAGCTGCTCTGTGCTGATCTTGCATTACTTGAGAGATAATAGTTTATTCCTAGAAGATATGAAAAAGAAATGAGGCAGTTAAACCCTCACTATCTGGTTTCATGATCTTGTTTTGTTCTGTTGACAAATGTTAGTACTAATTATAAAAGTATTAGTGTAACTTATGGTTGATAAAAATAATCTCCTAAAAATTTTGAGACTCGGCAGTATAGTTTGAAAACATTTTCAGACCCTTATACTCAGCACATCCAAGACTGGACTCTTCATCTTGCCCCCAAGCCTGGCTAATCTCATGTCAGTCATCTGAATCTCAGTTGACAGCAGCTTCATCCATCCAGTCATTTGTCATTAAAGTCATTCTTGACTCTTCTTTCTGTTCTACCTTATATTCATTTAGTCAGGAAAACCTGTTGGCTCTGCCCGTCTGCAAAACATACATAGATCCAACCACTTATCACCACCTCTACTGCCACCATCCAATCCCAGCCACCATTTTTTCTTACCAGGATTACTGCCATAGCTGCCTGATTCTGCTTCCGTCCTTCCCCCACCCCCAACAGTGTAGTCTCATCACAACACCTAGGATGATCCTTCTAAATGTAATTCTAGTCATGGCACTGCTTTGCTCAAAACCTCCATTTCACTCACCCCCAAAACGAAAAGCCATTGTAGTGGCCTTCAGGGCCCTGTAGGATCTGGCCTCTGCCCTCTCCACCTCACACTCAGCTCCAAATACATTGGTGGCCTCTTACTCTTTCTGAGCAAGTCAAGGAGGCCCCCATATTGGCAGCATCTCTTTCCTCTGCCTCAAATGACCTTTCCCCAAGTATCTTCATAGATAAGCATGATGGTCTCTGCCTGAGACGAACTGAAAAAATAGTAGGAGAAAAAGAAATATATGTAGAAAAAAATATTATTAACCATATTATTAATTATATTTAAGTTCTTGGTGTATTTATGTTTTTGGTGATACAGGTATGATTGGAGTTTCTCACCACAGTTACATTGTAACAGCTGAATTTCAAGTGAATTTCATAACAAACATATGACCCATTTAGGATACTGTTATTTCCTGAAGGGCATGGACTAATTTGCTACTTTTTTCCTTAAAATGATGTCTTTGCTTGTCACAGTTTAGGTAAAAACAGCTAAATCCATGCAATAAGCATGTTCACTTGAAGAGACTGATATTTTACCACACATCACCCAGAACACTTCACTCTGCTCGTATTACAAGGGCTCATCACACCCCAGTGTGAACTCAGCCAGCTGAGGAGTTAACAGCGAGCTTAAATGAAGCACAGAATACCTGGCTAACTACAATCAAATCAATCATGTTAAATCTATTCTTCAGTATCAAAACTTGATAAACTTGACCTTTATCAATGACTTAAGTGTTTATATAAGAACTATTATCCAAGGAAGCCAAAACCTAGTGAACATACATTATTGTGTTACATTATCAATGGATTTTATACCCATCAACAGAAGAAAAGGCATTTTTGTTAATCAGCCGAATGTGCAGTTGTGAACATGCTGGTGACAGTGCCTCAAGTTGCTTCTAATCTCTGTGGAAATGGGCTTTCACCTCATTCTCACTCAGTTGTACCATGTGCAACAGCACTGAAGAAGACTTTGATGAAGCTCTACTAATTGAAATTAGCGTTGGTCAATTTAGTGTCAGCTGTTGAATCATCCCATTAATCCAAATGGTTGTAGTCATTGTCCTAAACAATGTTTACGCTCTAATATATTACACCCGAAATGCAACCAGGCTACCTAAAGACAATATAAAAGTAAAGTATAAAAGTGATTTTTATCCCCACTTAATGGCCGGGACCCAAATTGGGCTCTAAATTTAGGTAATTTGTTTGCTGAATTAGTCACTAAAGACCTACTAGCCACAGTTTAAGCACAGAGCTTTGTCAGTTCTTTGAACAAAAGAGATTCTTTAATATTTAAATTCCGATGAACTTATTACACTCTACCCCCTGTTGTTAAATACTTCTGTGGCCAGTAACTTTTTAAAAACTAAATGATGAATTTTATTATGAGTTACATAAATACGTCCACCTTATTCCAAAGAATACTTGATGTAATGAAAATAGCGGTTAACTAAGTAGTCAGCTTATACCTGAGAGATTTCGTCTGACTTTGAAGAACTTTCATAGGCCTAATACAGGAAGAACCTAAGTAAGAGACATAAGAAAAACAGTCAGTGCTGACTATAGGATATGAAGGAAGGCTAGAATGAGGCAGTTGAAATCCAGGCGGAGTGCATTCCAGGTTCACAACAGGTATTTAATAAATAGGTCTACTCTATACCAGGTATTATTCTAAATGCCTAAGAGTATGTCTGTGAACCAAGCAGATGAAAATGCTTTCCTGGTAGAGTTTATATTTGAGGTGGGAGATAAGATAGTCAATAAGCAATACACATAATAAGTAAATTGAGTAGGATGTTAAAGACAAAAAATTCTGTAGAAAAAAAGAGATGAAAGCACAGATGTAGGGGCACCTGGGTGGCTCAATCGTTAAGCGTCTGCCTTCGGCTCAGGGCGTGATCCCGGAGTCCTGGGATCGAGCCCCGCATCAGGCTCCTCCGCTGGGAGCCTGCTTCTTCCTCTCCCACTCCCCCTGCTTGTGTTCCCTCTCTCGCTGGCTGTCTCTCTCTCTGTCAAATAAATAAATAAAATCTTTAAAAAAAGCAAAAAAAGCACAGACATAGGGAGGAGTGGCTGGACGGCTCAGTTGGTTTAGCGTCTGACCCTTGATTTCGGCTCAGGTCAGGGTCTCAGAGTGGTGAGACAGAGTCTGGCGGACTCCATGCTCAGTGGGGAGCCCGCTTGAAGATTCTCTCCCTCAGCCTCTCACCCCACTCGCACGCTCGCTGTCTCTCTCTCTCTAAAATAAATAAATCTTCAAAAAAATTGAAAAGAAATCACAGATGTAGGAACTCATTAAATGGAGCCTTGAGTGTAAGATAAAAATGACTGGATTTTATGTGTAGGTGATAGACCATTGAAGTTGTTCAGAGCAAGAGAACGATCAGCTCAATGAGATGTTTTGAGAACATTGGTCTTGTCGAATGCAGAGAGGATTGGAAGGATTGTAATCCATTTGGTGAGACTATCTGAGAAGACCAGAGCAGGTCTAAGGGCTGGTAGGTGGTGTGTACAGGGAAATGGGAAAGAATGGATAGAGTAAAAGACATGAAGAAGTTTATAATACTTAGTGTGGTGATAAGGAAAAAGAAAGAGTCCAAGAGGACAGGTTCCATATCTAGGTTTGCCCTACAGAATGGTTAAATAAGAAATTAAGCAGTGTGTGATAGTCTTTAACCTGCCAGAAGAGGGATGATACCTCTTTGTGTTGGACTTCACTTTAATTCTTTTTAATAACATTGAGATGAATGTTTTTGGACAAGGAAAATCAAAGTGTTTATGATTTCCTTGATTCTCTCTCTTCGCTGTGCCAAGCAACACATTAGGCATTGCTCCTACTGCTTATAGCCTCTGCCAGAAATAAGATGTCTTCCAGTGTGGAATGAGCTGGTGCAATTCTCTGTATTTGGGGATGGCACAGAGGGGTTTCCTCTCCGCCAACAGTCATGCTCTGAGGGCATGACCAGGCAACTGTGTCATGTGGGGTGTGTTCTGATCCTTATTATAGCTTTCTTGAAAGCATAAATTTTGGGCTTGTGGCATCCAATCATAATTCTTGCCTTGTTTACACAGCGAGGGACAACTTTTGCTCCTTTTTGTAACAGGAACTTAGAGCAGCAAACGGGTATGATATTTAAAAGGAATTATAGCAAGGTCTATGCAGGTATTACACGTCTTCCTCCTTTTTTTTTTTTTTTGCCACATGTTAGTTATCTTCTGGAAAAGAGGCACAGATCTTGGTGTAACTCATTTTAAGAATAATTGTCATGGGTTTCTCCCTCCATCTGTTCCTTTGAGAAAGAGGAGTCATTACATGGTGACTCAAGGGTTTCTTGCAACTGTTTCTAACATCAATGTGATATTGGTTTCTGATTTTTTTTTTAAATAATGGATAGAGCTCCAATAATTTGAGTTTCTAACACAGGTTTTGGGGATAAGGAGAAAAGAAGCATTTATTATGGTTCTCTCAAAAAAGTTTTGCTTTATATCCACTGTATTTCAGGAATTTTGCTGGCGATGTCTTTCAGAGCTCACATTCTCGTAAAGCACACAGATATGTGAGTAAACCTGGATGATGTTGTAAGATGAGCTCTAAACGTGTGTAAAGAAGACCATGGAAAGGACTGTTTGGCAAAGTCCAAGGAAGCTCCCAACGAAAGTATTGTGTGAACATCCAGCGTGAACGGGAGCCCTAGAGTAGACAGGAAAAAGAAAAGCATGGCAGGCCTTAGCAATAGCATCTGCAAATACAGACAGGTGTAAAAGAGCACAGGGGCCTCCCATTTTTGAAGGCAGGCTGTGTGTGAAGAAGTAGCAGGATATGATGGAGGCTGGGCAACAGGAACCCGTGTCAGCCTTTCTCAACCAGGGTTCCTCATCTGAACTACAGAGCATAGAACGTGATTTAAGTAACTATTTCTTCAGTTCTCCCAGTGATGATACATAGCTAATACCATTCCAGATGCATGAAAGATAAGTCGATTTGTCATGTTACAATGGCTGCTTTAGGGTATTGAGGAACCCGGTTGAGAAGGACTTGACTATATGAAGCTATTTGTTCCACTAGTAGAATGACAGGCGCACGTTTGCATTTAGGATTATCCTTTTGAGAGCCCATTAAAAATAAAGAAAAAATGAGTAGGGAAACAAGTTAGAAGATAAGTGGGATAGTGTTCCAAGGAGAAGATAATAAGATGATTAGGGCAGAGCAGAGAAAGTTTCAGAGACATGTACAAGGCAGGATCTGTATGACTAGGTAATTGATTGAATATGGAGGACAAGACAGAAGAAGAGAAAATGCTAAACTAGAAAGCTGAGGTGCCTTTGCAAAAGGTGGTACTGTTTTCTGGGCTAGGCAAAGCAGGTTTGAAGAGAAGGTAATGATTTCCATTTTTGTGTTGCTGGTCTGTTTTAGATTGCCCAGGCCTAGTGGAAGTAGAGGCATGGGAAAGATTGCTTTAAAAGAGAGTCTTGACTGAGAAAGGAGGAGAGCTGAGGAAGTGGTCTTGGGGACACCCATCATTTAACCGATTGGAGGAAGAAGAAGAGCCTCGATGGAGACAGAGAAGAAAAGGCAGAGATAAGGAAAGGGACAGAAAAGGGTGGTTCTCCCATATCCCAGAAATACGACTTTAAAAATGAGGTCAGTATTGTCCACTGGCACATGAAATGCATTAGGATGAGAACTAGAGTATCCAT
>NW_024425452.1:34036909-34056162 GCF_017311325.1 Ursus maritimus | reverse complement strand
TGAGGCTCCCTGCTCAGCGGGGAGTCTGCTTCTCCCTCTGACCCACCCCCCTCTCACGTTCTCTCTCTCATTCTCTCTCTCAAATAAATAAATAAAATCTTTAAAAAAAAAAAAAAGATACAGAGGAGGGGGCACCTGGGTGGCTCAGTTGGTTTAGCATCTGCCTTCAGCTGAGGTCATGATCTCAGGGTCCCAGGATCGAGTCCCGCATGAGGCTCCCTGCTCAGCGGGGAGTCTGCTTCTCCCTCTGACCCACCCCCCTCTCACGTTCTCTCTCTCATTCTCTCTCTCAAATAAATAAATAAAATCTTTAAAAAAAAAAAAAAAGATACAGAGGAGGGGGCACCTGGGTGGCTCAGTTGGTTTAGCATCTGCCTTCAGCTGAGGTCATGATCTCAGGGTCCCAGGATCGAGTCCCGCATGAGGCTCCCTGCTCAGCGGGGAGTCTGCTTCTCCCTCTGACCCACCCCCCTCTCACGTTCTCTCTCTCATTCTCTCTCTCAAATAAATAAATAAAATCTTAAAAAAAAAAAAAGATACAGAGGAGAGTGTATTATCGAAAGAAAGAATAAAGATGTAGGGAGTAAGTAGAGAGAAAGCCCTAGGGGGGTGGGAGCCCAGAAGGAGCTGTGGCTAAACAGGAGGGGAGAGCTCATCTTTTTCTATGGTTGAGGAGAGAAAACAGGGGACTGTCAGGTCACTAGATGGAGAGGAGGTATAGAGGGTGTCAGAGTTCAAGGGAGCTACTTCTCCGACTTGATAATTCAAGCTTGTGATCCATAGAGCTTCATATTTAAAATCCATATCTCGAGGATTTTTGAGTCCAGGATTCCTGCCACCACTCCCTATTTCAGAACATTTTGGGGGAGTGGTAGACCATGATTAGTCATCTTTGGGACAAGTTACTGGTTTCAGAGTTGATTGCTGATTGATAGATAACCCTCTAATCTTCCTCACAACCCTTGCTGTCATCTGTGATAGACATTTGCTACTCAACGAGTATGCCCTTCAGTTTCTGTTTTCTCTAGTATTTTTCACCTCTAACAAGTGCAGTTCTTTTTCCTTTCCTCATCTGTTTTTGCTTTGATGCTGTGTGTGTGTGTGTGTGTGTGTGTGTGTGTGTGTGTGTGTGTGTGTGTGTTGGCTCGTAATCTTTGTCATATTGCCAACTATAGATGAATCTTCTGTCCTTTGTATATACAAAGACTCATCGTTTGTCTTTATTTTGGGGATCTAAACAAATGGAAGAAAAGAGCTGAAGAGAAATGTGGAAAAATAGGCATCTCTGCCCTTGGACTGCAGGGTGAAAACCGTTCTGAGGCTGTGTGTATATTGTTCCACAGGATCTGGAGAGGTGGACTGCCTCAACAGAAGCAGTGACTGCTCTTGGTGAAAATGAAAATGAAGTCAGTAGTACCCAGGGACCTCGAGAGAAAAAGGAGGCAGCAGGGGTAGAATTCTTCAACAGGATTTTGTGGGAACCTACCATTGCTACAGAAAGAAATTACTAGGTTGAATTATATGAAATTGCTGATGTTGTTAAGCCATTTTTTTTTTTTTTACTGAGACAACAATGGTAATTTTGGGTAGTTCAACTGAATGTGTTCTTGGTTCTAAATATACTTATAAACTTTTGGATCATAACCCCTTGAAAAGCTGGGGACTGCTGTCCTTAAGTATGAATCTCTTTTCTATAAATATTATTTGGTTATAACAGTAAATGCTGTATATTCCGTTCTTATAGACTGTTACTCATACAGCACGGTCATCTGCCCACAACTGAAACTGGAGAAAATATTGATTACAAGCTGGAACAGCTTCCCGGGGGCCCTACTGTAGCCTGACTTGATCTCCTGAGATCTCCAAACTCTTATTCTAGATAAGCAGTCCTCAAGAGGGGGCAGTTTTATCCCAAAGGGGAAAGTTGACAATCTCTGGAGATGGTTTTGACTGTCTTGACTGGGGAAGGGAAGGTGCTACTGCCATCTCATGGGTAGAGGACACGGGAACTGCTAACCATCCTGCAATGCATAGGACAGCACAGTCCCCACCGCCCTCCAACCAAGAATTATCTAGCCCAAAATGTCAGTAGTGCCAAAGCTAAGAAATTTCTCCTAGACTGAGCACCAGGGAACTTAAGAAAACACTTGTAAAGTTATATATCGTATTTCTTAGTGGTGAGCATAAGAAGTTTATAAGGAAATGGGCAGAACTGAGAAGAATTAAATTTGGAGAGAATGGAATGAAACTGATGGCCAAAATATTGTGCATTTGTGAAGCTGCTTGTCTGCAGAGCATACTTAGAGCATTTAGACACGGAGAGTTTTAAAGAGTTGGACCACCAAAGAGTGAATTTTTGGTGGGAAATAACAATGCCAGATTTTTTATTCCATAAGAATGAAGGGAAATGAAAATTAGATCAAAAGTTCTAGAATACGGTAAGAAGAAGTAGCCACAACAGAAGGTTTGAAAATTTAAAACCTTTTTCCTTTTAAATTGCATAGTGATGCGTCTGTTACTGTGGTTACTAACGTGCATAACGTTCCAGACACGGATTGCGGTACAGGTATGAATGGCAAAAAGAGTCGTGGGATGATAAACTCTCTATTCCTAAATTTTCAAGCTTTACTGATACACATGAGAGAGGTTTAGCTTTTTCAGTGACATAAATTAACTGTGTGACCCAGAAGATTTTATACATATATTTGACTTGAGTTGCTCTTAGCTCTGAGTGCTAAAGAGATGTTAGGTGTCTTTATAAAGAGCTATTAGGAATGAATAATAATGAAGCATTGTCTGTGCAATGGGAAAGGTGGTTATATTTTGATTTAGCTGATCTAAAGAAGTCGCCATGAGCAGTATATAACTTTTTGATGCCAATTACGACACTGAAGCTTTGTAGATCTTAAGCACCACCTTCTCTAGAACAACGTTCTGATTAGTATTTAAGTTCCCTCGGTGTCTCGCCGGAGCCTGTGGTAACCGTAACGTACCTGAGGTACAGTGAAGCTTTGGGCTAATCTACCAAAGAAACTAAGAGTTGTTGCAGTATTTTCAGGGTTAAAGACAGTGAATTCCATTATGGGTCATCAGAAAGATATGTCCCTCCCGGCCCCCTCATCTGTTATGGAACCAGGGACTTAACTTTTCCTTTCTGGCTATCGAATGGAAGAAAGTGGTCTCAGTCTGGTGGGGGTCCTCCGCTCTTCAAGGCTGGGAACAAAGGAAGAAATAGTGAGAGGACCTCGTGTTTCAGGGGTCAACTCACTGATTCACTTTGATGCTGCTACCACCTGTTACATCTAAATTTGTGATCACTCATTGCTTTTCCCCTACAGCCGCTCATCAGTCAGTGTAGTCCCAGCGACCCCTGTTCAGTGCCTCTAAAGCAAATGTAGAACCCTTTCTCAGTTTTTCCTCTTATTTTTTCCCTTAGGAATTAAGGATCCATATGGAGGTGAGGCTTACATATTTTTTTCATTTCACTTTAATATTCTTTTTCTTTCTTTTACTGCAGTAAAGATAAAGTTTTATATTTAATAATAAAAATGCATTAAGAACTAAAGTTTTATTCCTTGGTATTTCAGAAAGAAAATAGAATTCGGTGTTCTTTGGACATTTCCTTCTAGGAAATTCTGTAAAGCGTTCTGAAAAATAAAAGTAAGACTTGGGGTATGGTCAAGGAGATGGGATAGCGTTGGGGAGTGTTGCCAGAGAATCCTGCCTAGGCAGGGAGCAGCGATGGCAGGTAGACAAAATCCAGCCCTGTGCTAGCCTCGGAGTGAAAGATGGATATGAATTTGGGAGAGACGTTCTAGAGATTAGGCTGTAGCTACAGCAAAGGGGAAGAGTCTTGATTGTCTGCAGCAGGAGTTGTCATTTTGGCATACTGTTTATTTTTAGGAAACATAAGCTGCACATATGTTGGCGGGGAGCTTGATGGGAACAGAAAACCAATGCCTTCTTTCTGCTGTTTGGTTCCTAACTCTGAAATACTGCTTTTCTTAATGGCTTGAGAACACTGTAAAAGGAGGTGTTGAATATAAAGAGTTAACTGAGGATGAAGTGGCTCGTCCTTTCTGAGGACAGAATCGGAAGTGATGGGCCGTGGTGAGAGCATGAAGAACTCAGGTTAGATATTTAAAAAGACATGCAGGGTTGATGAATGGTGGGATATGGTAAATTTACTAACGTGGCAAATTCTTCTTGAGAGACCTCTCAAATACTGTTTTGTGATAATTTAAATGTAAACCCTTTGTGCTTATTTTTATTTTTTTCATGCATTCAATATTTATTGAGCACCTATTACGTGTCAGTCACTGGTGACACTGCAGCAAACAAAATAGACAAAAATCCCTCCCTTCGTGTCCCCCAAACATGCTAATCACTCTCTCACCTCAGGGCCTTTGCACATGCTGATGCCGCTGCCTGGAATACTTTCCTCCATCCCCTCTATGACCTTCTTTATTATTATTATTATGATGATGATGATGATGATGATGTTATGTTAGTCACCATACAGTACATCATTAGTGTGCTTATTTTTAGACCTAGGCTCTGTGAAAAAACAAAAACAAAACTTAAGATCATGAAGTAAATGGGACATGAGTGGATTTACCTGACGCACCTGAAGACTAGACAAAGGTCGTTGATCATTGTGTGGCAGTAGAAGGAAATGAGAAACCCACACCACACGTATCTTCTAAAATCTCCCTGTCAACAAAGTCAGCAAAGGCCATCCTTCCAGCAATTACTGCCAGCTTAGAGAACTGGCTTGAGATTCTTTGTGGATTGCCCAGAACACCAAGATCTTCTGTTTCAGTGCCCTGTTACAAATGTCATCTTCCACCTCTATAATGCTACCTATTTTTTACATGTCCTTTTAAATTTCTGTTCATATAAATTGTCATCTGGTTCTTAAAGCATAGAGTTCTTTTGAGAACTACATGGTGATTTATAAGAAAACATTCAGAAGAGAGTAAAGTACAAAAGCAACGTGGTATTGTGGCTAATGGACATATGTGATTATTTCTACCTCATGAATAAAGACGCTAAGCTAAAGAAATCCAGGGACTTGCTTAAAGGTTACATTGTTTATACAGAGCAGGCTGTGTATGGATCCTAAAAGACAAAAATATAAACTTCCAATTTTTGTCCTAATGATTTTTTTTAAAGATTTTATTTATTTGAGAGAGAGAGAGCGCACAAGGGACGGGGCGGGGAGGAGGCAGTGGGAGAAGCAGACTGCCCACCATGCAGGGGCCCCAGTGCAGGCTAATCCCAGGACTCCAGGATCATGACCTGAGTCAAAGGCAGATGCTTAACTGACTGAGCCGCCCAGGTGCCCCTGTCCTAATGATTTTCTACCACCAGAGTTTTAACCAGAGTTAACTGAGGATGCAGTCTTTGACACATGGACTGGTTACCAATTTCCCAGCCCCCAGTCTCAGACAGTAGTGTGGTACATGGCCCTGGACTCAGATTCATGCACACAGGTGGTAGGGCACTTAAGCTGGCTCCCTGAAGCTTTGGGACTCACGATGCTGCGCTGGGGAGGCCGCATGGTCAGTATCTCCTCTACTCCAGTGGGTCAGAGAATCATAGTAATTTATAACGTTCACTTTGAAAAGGTTGCTGATGCCGGCCTCTCAAACTGACCCATGTTTAGAACACTTTGGGGTATAGTTTGCCATGAGACCCAAATGATTGACATAATTCTGAGGGCATCCTTTTATGTGCTCCACAGACAACAGACCTACCTTTGGGTGTAGTTCAAACATTACATAAGGCATGGCATTCCCTGTAGTTGGGAGTGAAATCAAAGAAGAGAATAACAAAGTCGGGGAAAGTGGGTAGAAAGAGAAACAACATAAATACAAGCACATGCCTCCCCTACACTGCTTCTCTTTCCTTCCTTGCTGCGTTTAGGTCTCTTTAAATGTTATTTCCTTCAGGAGGCCTTTTCTGGTCATCCTATCTGAAACAGTACCCACTATTGTTCTCTAGCCCCTTATTTTATTTTCCATCACAGTACTTATCTCTGCTGGGCACCTGATAAACATTTAGTAAATATTTGTTAATGAGTGAGTTAAATGAATTAATTAACAAAGTATGCCAATTCCTTTTTGATACAGGTAGCCAAATGGTGAATCTGTTATAATTGTGTGTGTGTGTCTCCATCCCTTTTAGTGTGCATTATACTATGTGTGTAGTAGAGTATGTATGTACATCTCTATAACTCCTGGATTTATAGCCATTATATTATTTCCTATGTATTAATATATGTATTTGTATGTTATATATAAAATATATATTTATGGATGCTTTGCTATCCACTCCCTTATGTCTCAGGCTGTGTGCTAGACATTTTGCTTGCCGTACCCTCTTTAATAAAACAGCTGTCAGATGGGTGCCGTTATTATCTCCATCATAGTAATGCAGAAATGGAAGTTAAGAGAGGCAGCTTTGCTCAAGGTCACACAGTTATTAAATAACAGATGATAATTGAACTGGATGGATCTGGTCTGGCTCCAAAACCTTAACTGAGTGACTTAACTATGCGATATACTGCACCTCCTTATTTCGAATCTGCCAAAGTCCTAGAGGAGAACAAACAGCATAAGGAGATTTTTGTAGTACGCATTTCTACAAAGGCCTACAAAAAAGTTACAAAGTATACACATTTTTCTTTGAGATGAAAAGACTAGAAATAGTTTACTTAGTTTAGAAACTAGATTACATCAAAGTTCACATTGTAATAATATAAAAATACAAATAAAGTTTTTATGTAGCTGTATTGACTAAATTAAGTGAAAAATATTTAAAAGCTCACATTTTGTACCTTTTTATTTAAAGGAGAATTTATTTGAAGAAGGATACTGTTAAATTCTGCAAATACTGTTCATCATATAGGGCACATTTGCAAGCTGCTCCCCTATTGATTTCTGTAAAGCCACTGGTGTTTCTTCTTTTATTTCCTGCCCCAGTCAGCCTTGTTGTCTGCACTTAACAGTTGAGGGTCATCAACTCTCACGCCTGCTGTCCCACCTTTGCTCTCACGAGGTCATTTCATTCTACGTGCCCAGCCCTGCCTAGACGGGCCACAGTTGTCCCAGGGCCTCTCCCCAACCTTTGGAATGTCCAGCCACCTCCTTCGTTATTTTGTTCTGATTATTTTCCAGTCTTCCCCATGTCACATCAGAAGTTCTAAGTGCAAAATTTGTATTTTATAAAATTATTTCACATTAGTAGGTCTTCTCTCTGCATAGGAGAAGGATATTCTCTTTCCCCAAATGTGATCCTTTTTCTATGCTCTTTTCCCTAGTTCCTATAACCAACTCACCTGAAACAGAGCCTCTACACAAAGGACCCCTTATCTCAAGGGAAGGCACTGCTGGGGGGTGTTGAACTTTGTAAAAACAATGTGATTTTGAGGAGTGGGGAGATACTCAAATGCTATTAGAGCTGGAAGACACTGTAGAAGTCATGGGCCTGGTTCCTTTTGTTGTGTTTTGTTGCAGTTTGTATCGCTTAGGATTCTTTTGGTTGCAAGTAACAGACTACCCCAAGTCTGGAATTAATGAGCTAATTTACTGTCTTCCTTAAGAAGTCTGCAGGTGGGGCAGCTCAGGGTTTGATTAGCAACTCACCGGCACCACCACAGACCCAGGTGCTTTTCATGTTTCCCCACTGCTGGCTCCAGCTTGCTGAAGTCTGTCCTCCTGTGTCAAGATGACCATCATGTCCCATGCATACACAACTGCATCCATTGTAGGAGAGGAGGCATGTTTCCACTCTGTTAATTATACAACACCGTTTATTTCAAAGGAAAAAGTTTTCTCAGGTGGCCCAACAGACTGCCCTTTGTATGTGGGTGTCTAGCTACAAGGGAAATGGGGATTGCACGTATCTGGCATTTTTTTGCTTTTCTGATGGGTGGACCAGGCCGGGGGGATGGATGGCATTTGCTGGTAAGGAAGAAGAGAGAAGGAAATAGGTCTTGGTGAGGCAGCCATTAATGTCTGCCATTCATACTGAGCCCGAGCAACCTCAGACCATCAGCATCATTATCTTTTTGTTGCCCAAATTGGAAAGATTACTTTCTGTTTTCAAATGTTTGAGCTCTCCACTGTTGTTAACTAGTAGGAGGGAAGGAAAAGAGTGGAGAAGGAAGAAAAAAAGATATAAATTTAAAAGAACAGTTAATAAATTTACATATAAGTTCATGTGGCAAATACTCTGAGATGTTAATGTCTAAAATCTGTGTATTAGTGGATCACTGGATGTTGTTCTGTAGCTCCTCATTTTCTTTTTTGGCGGGGGAGGGGGGTAAGTTTAGAAGATGATTGTAAGGGGCGCCTGGGTGGCACAGCGGTTAAGCGTCTGCCTTCGGCTCAGGGCGTGATCCCGGCCTTATGGGATCGAGCCCCACATCAGGCTCCTCTGCTATGAGCCTGCTTCTTCCTCTCCCACTCCCCCCTGCTTGTGTTCCCTCTCTCGCTGGCTGTCTCTATCTCTGTCGAATAAATAAAAATAAAATCTTAAAAAAAAAAAAGATTGTAAAATAAAAGAATGAGCAATCTTTGCTCCCCTTTCTGGCATTTAGTCTAAGGAAAATTGCTGTTCCAGTGGGATACGACAGAATCTTATAATTAAACTTAGGAGAGATTTAAAAATGGAATACAAGTTCCCTTTCTAAATTTAAGCTGCTGATAAAAGTATATATAAATCAGTGGCATAGAAAGTAATTCTCTCTGCCTAATTGGTGATTCAGTTGCATCCAGTAAGAATTAAAGAAAGAAATAGACCTTTAATACCAACTATCAGTTTTAGTATGCAAGTGCTTTATATTGAGGCAGATAATGCTGAGCCAGTCATAGCCATCCATTTGTTAAGTGTCTTTTATATGCCAGGCCTGTGTTAGGTACCAGGGATCAAAAGATACAGATAATGACCTCATTCCTACTTATTGGATATTGAGCTCCAATAGAGCAAAGATAATGTAAATTAACAATTATAATTTTATGTAATAAGGACAATAATGAAGATGTGTAAAGATTAGCACAAATGACAAAGTCTATCCTGTAAGGTAGTTAATATTACTCCCATTTCTAGGTGAAAATATAGAGCCACAGTGTGGTCCAATTAACTTGTCCTTAAGTAGCAGGTCCAGTGTCCTTTGCCCCACTCTGCATGGAAGAGAAAACTAAAGCCTCTTTTCCATTTGAGGGCAATACTAGAAGAGACTTCTTGGAGGTTACAGTATTTGAGATTGCCTTAAGAGATGAGATCTCAAAAGAGTGAAGGCAGAGACATTCTGAGTGATAAGAACAGCATACAAAGGTATAAATACAATAGTATTGGTGTGCAACTCACAGTAAAGAATAGGATAGTAGCTGTGCCTTATGAAAAAGGGTCTTTTACTCAGTGTTGAAGTAATTGTATTTAATTCAGTGGATACGAGGAGGCCCCAGGGGGGCTTTAAGCAGGTGACTGCCAAGATCAGAAGTGGACACTTGGGCCGTTATTTTTCCACACGTATATCTAGTTGGGCTGGAGGCGACCCAGAGAACAGGTTACGGAGCGGTCCGGGTAAGAGGTAGCAAGGGCCCTGTTGTGTGCTACCTTTCCACACGGTTGAAGTGGTTGAGAGTCTCGTGTACTAGTGGAAAAAGACACAGGAGATCAAGAATTTGAGAGCTGTTCAGGTTTGTCACTATTTTCTTATTTTAGTGAGCGAGCAATTATTTACAACTCTCAAAAGTTAAAGTTCTTTTTCCACTTTCATCTGTTTCTTTTATTCTCTTATTTTGTTGGCATTATCTTGCCTCAGAGGGATTTTCTGATATATTTTCAGTTGCTTAAAACTACCAAAAAGAAAGACTTACACTTTGTGGCAAGATGGAGTAACAGGGTCTGTATTTACCCTCCTGCCTGAAACAACTGAGAAACTGGACAAAATATATCAAATAATTGTTGCCAATGTATTGGGCATCAGGCGATCGGACACAGTGATCCCTGAGAGATGGAGAACGAAATGAGTTCTGGGATTGTCCCAGCGTACTGTCAAGACAGCGGTTCCAGGCTGTAGGACGAGGTGGAGGACCCCACCTGAATTGGAGCATCCTCTGAATTGCAGAGATGGAGCTGAGTCTTTGGGAAGATTGATACAATTGAAATGACTTTACCCAGAGTGATCAAAAAGAAAAAGAAAAAAAAAAGACGTAAATTACCAATATCAGGTAATTACGAGATCACATCACTATGGATTCTATAGATGTTAAAAGGACAATATGGGAATACTGTTTAACAACTTGATGCCAGTACAACACCTTATATGAAAAGGGCAAATGACTTGAAAAGGACAAACTACCCAGACTCATTCAAAAATAAATAAATAACCTAGAGAGCCCTATAGCTATTAAAGAAATTGAAGTTATGGTTAAAAACATTCTATCAAAGAAAATTCCAGGCCTGGAAAACTACCAAACATTTAAAAAAGAAATAATCCTAATTCTACACAATCTCTTCCAGAAAATTGAAGCTGAGAAAATACTTATTTTATGAGACTGTTACTCTGATTGAAGAACCAGACAGGGGGCGCCTGGGTCGTTAAGCGTCTGCCTTCGGCTCAGGGCGTGATCCCGGAGTCCTGGGATCAAGCCCCACATCAGGCTCCTCTGCTGGGAGCCTGCTTCTTCCTCTCCCACTTCCCCTGCTTGTGTTCCTCTCTCGCTGGCTGTCTCTATCTCTGTCAAATAAATAAATAAATAAATCTTAAAAAAAAAAAAAAAAGAAGAATCAAAGATATTACAAGAAAAGAAACTGTAGACCAATATCCCTCATGAACGTAGCTGTAAAAATTCTTTTAAAAAAAAAATTTAAGTAATCTCTACACCCAACGTGGGGCTCGAACTCATGACTCTGAGATCAAGGGTCACTCTTCTGACTGAGCCAGCCAGGTGCCCCTGGATGTAAAAATTCTTAACAAAATTTTAGCAAATCAAATCCAGTGACAGATAAAATATTGTGATGAAAGAAGTTTATCCCAAGCATGCGAGGTTAGTTTAACATTTGAAGTTAATCAGCGCAGGCGCTTCTGGGTGGCTCAGTGGGTTAAGCATCCAACTCTTGATTTCAGCTCAGGTCATAATCTCAGGGCTGTGGGATTGAACCCTGTGTCAGGCTCTGTGCTCAGTGCAGAGTCTGCTTGAGAGTCTCCCTCTCCTTCTCCATCACTTGTGCACTCTCTCTCTCCCTCTCAAATAAATAAAATATTTTTAAAAAACCAATCAGTGCAATTCACCATAAGAACAGACTGAAAAAGAAAAACCATATGATCGTCTCAATAGATAGAGAAATATATTTGACACATCCAACATCCAATTATGATAAAAACTGTGAGCAAACTAGTAGAAGGAAACTTCTTTACTATGACATAGGATATCTGTGAAAAACCTACTTCTAACATCACATTTACTAGTGAAAAACTGAATAAGCTGAATGTTTCCCCTTATGATCAGGAATAAAGAAAAGGATGTTCTTTCTCACCACTCTTCAAATTGCATTGGAGATTCTGGCCAGTACCAATACCATCAAGCAAAAAAAAAAAAATAATTAAAATTTTAAAAAAGAGGAGGAAAAGGTATCAAGATTGCAAAGAAGTAAATACTGGGGCACCTGGGTGGTTCATTCGTTAAGTGTCTGCCTTCGGCTCGGGTCATGATCCCAGGGTCCTGGGGTTCGAGCCCCACATCCGGCTCCCTGCTCAGCGGAGAGCCTGCTTCTCCCTTTTCCACTCCCCCTGCTTGTGTTCCCTCTCTCGCTGTCTCTCTCTCTGTGTCAAATAAATAAATAAAATATTAAAAAAAAAAGTAAAAACTGACTTTATCAGAGATAATGTCATCTATGCAGAATATATGATAGAATCCACAAAAAAGAACTGATGAGTTAAGCAAAGTTGTGTGGTATAGTCCATATACAAATGTAAGTTCTGTTTCTTAATACTGGCAGTGAACAATTAGAAATGGAAATGAAAAAGAAACAATACCATTTACCATATCATCAAAATGTGTAAAATACTTAGGAAGGAATCTGAAAAAAATATATGTAAGACCTGAATATTGAACACTGCACAACATTGCTGGGACAAATTAAAGCAGCTCTCAATACATGCAGAGACAGACCGTGTACATAAGTGAGAAGACTCAGTATTGCTAGAATGCCACATCAACCAAAATTGACCTATGTATTCAACATAATCCCAGTCAAAATCCCAGCAGACATTTTTTGTTAGAATTGATAAATTCATTGTAAAATTTATGGAAATACAAAGGATTTAAAAGAGCAAAAACTGCTTTGAAAAAGAACAGTTAGAGGGCTAACACTACATGATTTCAGGAATTATTAAAATTTACATTAATAAAGATAGTGTGTTATTAAGAGCAGACAAATAGATCAGTAGAACAGAATAAGTCCTGAAATAGACTCCAAGATGTGGTCAGTTGATTTTTGACAAAGGTAAAAAGTGGGAAAGAAAAACTAGGAGAGAAGAGGTTTTTTAACAAATAGTGCTGGAACAATTTGATATATGCAAAAAAAAAAAAAAAGACCCTGTATCCATACCTCATACCATTTATAAAAAACTAACACTGTATTATAGATCTAAACATACAATCCTGAAACTGTAAAACTTCTAGAAGAAACACAGGTGAAAATCTTTGTGACTTTGACTCAAGCAAAGATTTCTTAGGTATGACACAAAAGCACAAACCCTTAAAGAAAACCTTGGTAGATAATTGAGAATTTCTGTTCTTTGAAAGACACTGTTAAAAGCATGAAATGGGGAGCCATAAACTTGCAAATATATATATATTTGCAAATTATGTATCTGATAGTGGACTTGATCCAAAATAGCTCGACAATTAGAAAACAAACAATCCAATAAAAATGGGCAAAGAATTTATACCTATGGCAAATAAAGTAACAAAAAGTACATGAAAAATATGTTCAACATTAGTAGCCATTACGGAAATGGAAAGAAAACCGCCATGAGATGCCATGTCACACCTGTTAGAATGGCAAAAAATACACTAGCGTGCCAATACACTGCTGGCGGGAATATAACATGATGTAGCCATTTTGGAAACAGGCAGTTTCTTAAATATTTACTTCAAAATGATTTAAACAGTCGAGTCCTAGGCAGTTACCCAAGGAATTGAAAGCATATGTCCATGCAGATCCTCGTACACAAATGTTCATGGCAGCTTGACTTGTAACCATCAAAAACTGGAGACACTCCAAATGGCCATCAGTAGGTGAATGAATAAACAATTCTGCTCTGTCCATACAACAGAAAACACCTCAGTAATAAAAAAGGATGAACTATTGGAACTATTGATAACTGCAACAACCGGATGATACATTAAACAACTGGATGAATCTCATAATTATCCTGAGTGAAAGAAGCCAGACCTCTCCCCTGCCTCCCCGCCAATGTATGATTCTCTTTTTTAGAGAATTTTTATTGTATTAGAAGATACAAACTAATGTATATTGGCTGACAGCAAATTGATGGTTGCTAAGGGACAGCAGCAAAGAATGGTGAGCGGTAGGAAGGAGGAATTATAAAAGGTCTGTAGGAAAATTTTGGGGGTGATGAATATGTTCATTATCTTGATTTTGATGGTAGTTTTATGTATGCATGTTTGTCAAAACTTACCAAATAATATCCTTTAAATATGTGCGGTTTTTTATGTCAGTTGTACTTCAGTGAAGCTATTTTAAAACCTATCTTTAAAAAGATAACCAGATCTGGGACACCTGGGTGGCTCAGTCGGTTAAGCGTTTGCCTTTGGCTCAGGTCAGTATCGGAGGATCCTGGGATCAAGTCCCACATCGGGCTCCCTGCTCAGTGAGGAGCCTGCTTCTCCCTCTGCCTGTCGCTCCCCCTGCTTGTGCACGCGCTCGCTCACTCGCTCTCTCTGTCTCTGACAAATAAATAAATCTTAAATAGATACCAGATCTGTCTCCCCAAATTCAGCTAATGCTTTGAATTCGAAGGAATTCAAATATGACAGGTATTTGACATGTAGATTTACAATTTTCAAGAACATTTTTTTCTGTGTGTTTATGTCTATGCTTTGTTTTAATTTTTTAAAATTCTTTAAATGGAAACCCTTTATTTGGTGAGCAAGGAAAGCAGTAGATACTTATATAAACTACTGGTGAGAATATAAATGTTTGCAACCACTATATAAAAACATTTTGTAAAGTTAAATATGTGGATACCCTACAACCTAGCAATTCTCTTTTTAGATATATACCAAGAATAGCAACTCTCAAACTGTTTGGTCTCAGGATAGCTTTGTACTTTTAAATTATTGAGGAATTCAGAGAGCTTTCATGTATGTGAGTTATAGCTTTAGATATTTAATGTATTAGAAACCGAAACTAAGAAAGTTTAAAAATATTTTTTATCCTAAAATAAGAATGATGAACCTATTGACATTAACACAAATCATCCTTGTAGGGAAAATAATTATTTTCCAAAGCAAAAAATATGGCGAGAAGAGTGGTATTGTTTGATACCTTTATACATCTCTTTCATGTCTTGCTCAATAGAAGATAGATGCTCATATCTGTTTCTGTATTCAGTCTGTTGGGATATATTGTTTTAGTTGAAGTGTATGAGGAAGATCTGTCCTCACGCAGATACACAGTTGGAAAGGGGAGAACGATTTTAATAGCTTTTTCAGAAAATTGCTGATATCCTTCTTTGATACTACACTATAACTCTCTAAGTGGCGTTTTCTTGAATTTAAATCGCAATTTTGATTCTGAAACTGCATCAGTGGATTTTTTTGTACTCTGTTAAGATCTATTGGCATTGGTCTATCTTTACTTTGAATTAATTGAATGTATTATTTTGTAACATTACATACTAGTCATTTGAGAAATACCGGTTCACAGAGTTACAGCTTCCAAAATGTTTTCATATTTCATTATATAATATGAATAAGTGATATTCACTAATGTCACCAGCAATCTTATCAGAGAACTGGAAAATTTTGAAGCTTACTGTGGCAGACACAAGTTTTCTAAAATTCTGATTTTTACTTGAAAGATTGAATTTTATCATTGGCAACCGGTACTGTCATTTGTTTTCTTTGAAGTGACAGACTCTCCATTGTCGAGAAAGTAACTGCTGAATACCAAGTCAGAATCACCATGGTTTGAAGTCTGTCAGTCATTTCTTCAAATAAAAATAGTGATCTATGCAAGTAGTTAGTTCAGCTCCCAGTTCAAACATGTACTTGCTTTTCCTTGAGACGGCCATTAATCTGTTAGGCATCAGAGGTGCTCTATGCACACTTCCCGTTTAGTGACAGGACAGGTCAGCAGACATTTTCTCTAAAGATCAGAGGGTAAATATTAGACTTCGTGGACCACTGAATTTAGTTTGAGTTGGGTGTTGTAACTATTCAACTGTGTCACTGTAGCATGAAAGCAGCCTTAGACAGTATGTAAACAAATGGGCGTGGCTGTGTTCCAATAAAGCTTTATTTACAAAACAAGAAGCAAACCAGATTGCCCAGCAAGCTGTAGTTTGCCAACCCCTGGCATAGCATATTAAAAAGATGAATATTTTAAGGTCAAGATTTAATAAAAGTTGTAACTTCTACTTTGTCAAGAACGTGCCTCTCAGTAGCAGTGTATCTGGTCATTCTTCCGTTTCTACTCCACCCATCCTTACCTCTCCTCATTGTGTGACCCTTCTCTCTGAGGCTAACTCTGACATCTGAGCCCTGAATTCTAGAGCTCATTCTGCCTCTAGACTTTCCCATAAGTCATCTCCACTCTCTTTTTACCCTCACCTCTTTTTGCCTTTTCCTACTTGTCTTAAACATGCTTAAATGTCTCCCATCTTTAAACCACAAAAAACTTTCCTTTGACCCCCTCCCCCTCATACCTAGTCTATACTTGAGTTTTATTTCCTTCCCATGGCAGCAGTCCTGTAGTTGTACCTATTCTGTTCTTCAGGGTCAGCTTGTGAGAACTCTATAGTATTTGACATTGGTGACCCCTAATTGCTTCTTGAATTTTTGAAGCTCTTTTCTTAATCGGCTCTCACTATTTCACTTTCCTGGACTTCTGTTTACCATCTGACTGTTATTTCACTCACTTTTCTTCTGTTCATCTCTTAAATGTTGGTCTTTCTTAGCCCTGATTCCTATTTCTTTACTTACTTATAATTTCCTTTTTTTTTTTTTTTTTTGGTAGGATTTTTGGGTTACCTCTTCCACTTACATGATTTCAGCCCCCATTTTATTGCTGATGACTCCCAGATTTGTATCTAGGCTAAATGTTTGTCCTGAACTTCAGAACATGCTTCCAGTCCCTTATCAGACATCTCAACATAGATCTCCAGCAGCTACTTCAAATGTTTGTGTTCAACATAGTTTGTCTTCTTTGAGACCAACTTTCCTCCCTTTTCAGTAAAAAAAAAAGCATTTACTGAACCCCAAACCAGAAATCTGAAATTGTTCACAATTCAGGCCAATCCAATATCCATTTGCTCACCGGGAAATTATCAGTGGAGCCTCCTGAACTGAATATATTTCTGCTCCATTCATTATCTCCCTCTATTTCCACTGCCTATTCATTAGCCATGTTAACCTCATCTGACGCTCAGCTGGGCTTTCTAACTTACTCTTTTCTTGTCTTCTAGTATATCTTTCCAGGCAAAGGTAATTATTCCTTATTCTATGCCTCTGCTTACCTTGCAGATAGAATTTAGTAGTCACTGAATGATGTGATTGACTATAAAAGTGAAGTCTTATACCTCTCTGCTAAAATACTTCCAAGGGTTCCTGTTGGTCCATAGAGTGAAGTCCAAACTCTTAAGTCTTGTGTGAGATCCCTCAGTGGTCATCCCCTAGCTCTTTAGTTAAGTTCCTCCCACCACCTGCCCACACATACCTAGCCCCCAGACCACCACAGTTCTCCAAGGACACACCACCTCTTAAGGCTCCCCACTTTGCACACTTGGTAAAAATGTCCTTCTCACGCCTGTTCCATGATAGAGCTGACTTTAGGATCTTCCCCTTGGAGTCTTTCCTAGTACCTCTACTCTGTTCTCATAATGCGGTGTGTGTATAACAGTATTTACAAACATTTATCTTGGGTGCCTACTATGTTCTGACACTAAACAGTCCTTGTAATAGTCCTGAAAGGTAGAAATTATTACTTCCCATTTTAAAGAGGAGGACCTAAGTCAAAGAGACATTTAATTTGCTGGAGTTGTACATCTAGATAGGGGCTAAGCTAGCCCCTGAACCTGGGCTCTGTTTGCTCTCTTGCTGTGTCTCTTTACTCATTTCGTATAGGGCTTTTTCTATTATCTGAACAGGTATTTGTCTCCTTTGACCAGCAATATGTTTCTGTGTCTCCAGAGCCCAGTTCAATAAATAAATGAATAGAAGAGTTTGTAACTGACACAGAATTTCAAGTATAAAGTAGTCCCATGATATAGTCTTAGAAAACAATGTCACAGCTTAGTGATTTTTCTTTTTTAAAGAAGTGCTTGCTGATATTTTGGGTTAAAGTGGGGGGGGGTTGTCCATTTTGTTCAACATTGTTTGTTGTGCACAGTGCTCTGTGAAGCTCTGCGCAGAAAACAGACATGGACGTGACTGTTTCCACCCTCAAGGAGCTTTGGTATGTTAGAAACTTATAACCAATACACGATACACGTCTAACCTGAATACCCACCAGCAACAAAATGCCTCAGGTTTTAAAGCAGCAGGAGGCCACATGGGGCTGCATTTAAAAGCGACCAGGGAAGATTTCCTGAAGGATGAGTAGAATCCTAATAAAGGAAAAACATTGAGGGAAGGTGTTAAAGTGAATAGGGATGATGACTGGATTTTAAAGTAAAAAGTAAACAAACTGAGGGCTTCAGAGGGGAGGGGGGTGGGGGAATGGGATAGGCTGGTGATGGGTATTAAGGAGGGCACGTATTGCATGGTGCACTGGGTGTTATACGCAACTAATGAATCATGGAACTTTACATCAAAAACTAGGGATGTACTGTATGGTGACTAATATAATACAATAAAAAAATTATTATTAAAAAAATAAAGTAAAAAGTAAGCCTGGTCTTGTCCATTATAATTCAGAACAGTTATTGATACCCTCTAGTCTAGAATTTATTTCAGACGTGGAGTATCAACTTTTTTAAACCTTATTTTTTGTAAAATAGAGAAATGCATAAAGTGTGATGTGTAGTGTGATGATTGCTGAGTGTAGATTTTGAGTAAGGAAAAGGATGGGTCTGTGTCTCTGCATTTGTTGCATGGGATTGATTCTATTGGAACTCTCATATGCAGTTCCCTGCAAGATGGGTGTGGCCTGTGAGAGAAGTCTTACAGGGTTGTCCTGAGGCCATACTGTGCTGTAGGAAGTACCAGTTGACCCTTGAACAACCCCAGGGAGTTAGTTAGGGGCGTCAACCACCCTACAGTGAAAAATCTTAGCATAACCTTTGACTCCTCCAAAATCCTACTGTTGACTAAAGCCTTACTGGTAACATAGTCGATTAACACGTATTTTTTTTTATGTTACATGTGTTATATACTGTATTCCTTAACAATAAAATGAGAAGAGAAAGTTATTAAGAAAATCATAAGGAAGAAAAATATATTTATGGTACCAGACTGTAAAAAAAAAAAAAAAAAATCTGTGTGAAAGTGGACCCTTGGAGTTCAAACCCATGTTGTTGAAGGGTCAACTGTACCACTCTGTAGTCTGCACTGCCCCAGTGTGGCGTAGCTTCTGTTCCTTGGTACATTGATCTTGGGTTGCCCCAGATAACTTTTTGACAGCACTTGCCACTTTTTCTGAATGCTGGGCTGCCCACCTTGGCCACCATATAAAAAAAAAATTCTTCCCCTGAGGTACAGCTGCAATTGTACGGATACTATGTAAATGTGGACACTGAATGCATGGTGCACTGGGTGTTATACGCAAGTAATGAATCATGGAACTTTACATCAAAAACCAGGGATGTACTGTATGGTGACTAACATAATATAATTAAAAATATTATTTAAAAAAATGAAAAATAAAGGTTTACTCTTACAAACTCAGGTCACAGCATAGTAATTTAATGCATGCATGGTATTCTTTGGGAGCTTAGGTAAGTGTAATGGATTTTTTTTTTTTTTTTTTTTTTTTTTTTTTTTTTTTTTTCT